>NW_022280156.1:383054-383621 GCF_004355925.1 Anarrhichthys ocellatus | reverse complement strand
CTCTCTCTCTCTCCCTCTCTCTCTCTCTCTCTCCGTCTCTCTCTCTCTCTTTCAATTCAATTCAGTTGGGCTTAATTTAGGAAACATGTGTCCACTAAACACAAAGAACTGTACGTAAAGTAAATTAAGATCTACTAGAACTCTAGAACACAAATGTCTCTCCCCTCCTCCCTCTTCCTTTCTCTCTACCCCCTCTCTCTGTCTCCCACCCTTCTCTCTCTCTCTCTTTCTCTTTCTCCCCCCCTTCTCTCTCTGTTTCTTTCTCTCTCTCTTTCTCCCCCCCTCTCCTTCTCTCTCTCTCTCTCTCTCTCTCTCTTTCTCTTTCTCCCCCCCTTCTGTCTGTGTCTCTGTCTCTCTCTCTTTCTCCCCCCCTCTCCCTCTCTCTCTCTCTCTCTCTCTCTTTCTTCTCCCTCTCTCTCTCTTTCTTCCCCCTCTCTCTCTCTCTCTCTCTCTCTTTCTTCCCCCTCTCTCTCTCTCTCTCTCTCTCTTTCTTCCCCCTCTCTCTCTCTTTCTTCCCCCCCTCTCTCTCTCTCTCTCTCTCTTTCTTCCCCCTCTCTCTCTCTCTCT
>NW_022280156.1:367719-382654 GCF_004355925.1 Anarrhichthys ocellatus | reverse complement strand
CCCCCTCCTGCCCTCCCTCACCTCCTCTCCCTCCCCTCTCCTCTCTCTCTCCTCTCCCTCTCTCTCTTTTTCTTCCCCCCCTCTCTCTCTCTCTCTCTCTCTCCCCCCTTACTATGTTTTAGTTTGGACACATCAGTGTTTGACGTTGTGGTTATTCCCTAAACATGTTTCATATTCAATAGAATGTAAACATCTAATCCATCTAACCCGTCCACACGCAGTACATCCCCGTCATCAACAGACACTGAGCGGACACGAGCTCGACTGCGTCCACTGAACACGTTCAGGTTTAGTGTCATAGAAGCTGGAGGTCAGGTCGAGCATCAACATGTGTAAAGTGAGCCTCTTAATAACGCCGAGGGTCACGACGGAGAAGTCAGAAGCGCCGCTGACCTTCAGTTCACTCGTGGGGAACAGCTGGCGGTCGTGTTGTAACACGATAATCAAAACACGAGAGACCGTCTGGGGCCGTGCGATTGGTCCAGACCGTGACTCGCACAGACAGATGCTGTTTAATGAAACGTCAAGGGGACAGCTGCCCAAAAATGTTAGGAGCTGTACCAACAGGTTTGTTAACAAAGAGGTTTGTTTTAACGGAGAGCGATCTGGTAAAATATAGACATAAAAACATAAATCAAGATTCTTATCTTCTAAGATTCTGAATGAACTTCCAAAACTAGATTTTCTACTAAAGAACGTAGACGTTGCTACTGAAGGAAAGTAATCCAACGTCTCCTCATCGTATGATATCCTACGGGAAGTTACTCCTCGTTTTTCGTGCGTTTTCCTCCTAAAGTCCAGCAACACGTGTCAGTTTCCACTCGTCACATGAACACGCTGTTTACAAAATAAACCTCTGTCTTCACCAGAAACAACTCAGTTAAGTTTAGGCAACACAACTAATGAGGTCAGGTTAAGGAATAGGCTGCTGTTTGGGTTACAGTGACCACACAGGTGCTGTTGATGATGACACAAGTTAGGTCACAAAAACATGAACATTCTTCTTGTTTCACATGAGGAACAAACTTCGGTTTGTTGTCAAAGTTGTGTCAAACATTATTGTGTGGTTTGTTGAAAAATTACACAAAATACTAGTTTCACAGTGATATTAAATATCAGTTATGAATATATAGTGCCGTGAGGTTAAGCGACGATGTTTCTTCATCTGTCTTTCTGGCCTCCTAAAATGTGACACCATCTACGCTCAGTTGCCAGTTTATTAGGTACACATCGCTAAAACAACGACTAGTGTCGTGCACCAGTCCTGCAAATAAATCCTACTTTCACAAAGTTTATAATGTTTTAATGTTAAACTATTTTAGAGAGATTTGAATATTACTGCGTTTTACTGAGGGGTGTTTCCAATATTTAGTTTACCCTCTATAACACAGTTTGAACGTGCTACCGAGTGTCAGATGAGCCGGAGACGTTTAACAATATTGGAAATGCATTTTTATTGTGAATTACTTGATTTTGTAACAGCTCAGACTTGAAAGTGAGGTGAAAGTGACGGATTAGGACGAAACAGTTCATGAACTCTTGATTATAAAGCGTAAAGAGTTAGTTAAATATGTGAGTCAAAGGTTGTGGTGTGTTATCTTCTGCAGTGTAAACGTCTCCTTTCTGTCTGCAGCTCTTTTCCCATGTTGCAGATTGCCTGGGCGACTTCATGGAGAAGCAAAAGATCAAGGACAAGAAGCTCCCTGTGGGATTCACCTTCTCCTTCCCCTGTGCCCAAACCAAGCTGGACGAGGTAAACAAATACGTTAAAGGGATAACTGTGCTACACATCTATGTATTTTATATTGTGGTGAGTTCCTTCTTTCACGTCTGGAGGTTCCAAGATTAAACGTTAATGGAGGATGTTTTCTATGATCTTGTGGAGACAGAGTACATAAAACAGAAGCACATTAATGTAACTGTGCTCTGATACAGTTAGGAAGAAGGCTTAAGAGACGTGTTGTTGGGAGGGTGACGCCGTGATTGGAATAGCAATGGACGGACATTTTGGACTTGCCAAGCCGTCTGACTGTAACTTACAGTTTGTCCTTGTCCCCTCGTTTTATAGGCCGTCCTACTGACATGGACAAAGAAGTTCAAAGCCAGCGGCGTTGAGGGCATGGACGTTGTGAATCTTCTGAACAAGGCCATCAAGAAACGAGGGGTGAGTTCAGTTCTTTAACTTTTGAATTTGAATATGTATGACGGTGTATTAGGACCATGATAAGTACATAATGGAGCCAGGGGAGGGCGGGCATATTCCTAACAAAAAAAAAAAAGAGATTAAAGTGGTAAATTTACGAGAAAATGTTTTTTGTTTTCTTCTGAATGGGCCTAATTCATAAATAAAATGTTTCCTTTTTTTCTACAGTTTTTCCCTGTAACCTTATTTGTCTTAACCATCAATGGCCCCAATACACAGTAGTAGTTATATGGTTTTATTAAAACATAGTTTTATTGTTTGATGCATTTTAACATGCACTAACCATGGGGACTACTTTACGAGCCAACATGCAATACGTAAACATAAGAGAACATGATGTCCCAACAATGATGGTAAACCTTTTTAAAATGGCTGCTCAGTCCAAACTTAGTGATTGACTTATTCATTTTTTCACTTAAGTTTCAACATAATCTTGTTTTTTCTTCCAGGACTATGAGGCAGACATCATGGCGGTGGTGAATGACACAGTTGGCACCATGATGACCTGCGGGTTTGACGATCAGCGCTGTGAAGTGGGCATCATCATAGGTAAAGACACACACTTGCTTTTACAGCATCCTGGAAGAGCAAATAATAAAAGTGATGACTGAGGGCCGACGCTGCATCGACTGTGGCGAGAAACGACCTGCTCATAATATCTGTTTTAATCTGATTTTAAAAAGCTGATAGGTAAAAAGACATAAATCCAAAAGCACCTTTCAGCACCATAAGCGCAGTTCTACATGTGGGGGCGCCAAAGTTACTCTAACCACAACCCTGGCATCATTAGGACAAGGCACCACTGAGCTCCACAGAGCAACACAAACAAAGACATGTGTGTCATGCAGCTGTGCATTCTTTCAGGAACGGGAACAAATGCCTGCTACATGGAAGAGCTGCGTCACATTGACCAGGTGGAAGGAGACGAAGGCCGGATGTGCATCAACACGGAGTGGGGAGCCTTCGGGGATGACGGGTCCCTGGAGGACATCCGCACAGAGTTTGACCGTGAGATCGACAGGGGCTCCATCAACCCAGGAAAGCAGCTGTGAGATGTTTTCCTTCAAAGCTTTATTCATTAAAGAAAGAGTTTCACCAAATATAGTCTTCCCTGCTCGGAAACCCCTGTGCGATATGGCCCCTTCAGACATTTAGAAACCCATATTTTGCGAGTTGTTTCAGGAATTATAATTCTTTAACCGTAGGACACTCCCACCCAACATAGAATACTCCTCAAGCTGTGAAATATACAGTACATGCTTTGCAAAACATGGAATAAAAAGACTAACACAAACTGTATCCGCGACACGTCATGTCTCCGCTCAGGTTTGAAAAGATGGTCAGTGGGATGTACATGGGGGAGCTGGTTCGACTCATCCTGGTCAAGATGGCCAAAGAGGGGCTGCTGTTTGAGGGACGGATAACCCCCGAGCTCCTGACCAAAGAAAAGATTGAGACAAAACATGTCTCCGCCATTGAAAAGTGAGTACAAAGTCATCTGGTTTGTTCTTATGGCAATGAAGATCACCTGCTGGTTCATCGCTTCACTTCAGCAGCAGGGATGAGATCTTTAATAACATGGAATACTTGTCATTTTAGGAGCAAAGAAGGACTGAAGAAATGTATGGAGATCCTGACGAGGCTCGGGGTGGAGCCTTCAGATGAAGACTGTCTGGCTGTGCAGCACGTGTGCACCATCGTGTCCTTCCGCTCGGCCAATCTGATCGCGTCTACCCTGGGAGGCATCCTCGCTCGTCTCAAGGACAACAAAGGAGTCGCTCGCCTACGCACCACCGTGGGCATCGACGGGTCCCTCTACAAGATGCACCCTCAGTGAGTGTTCTTTGAAGAGAAGAGGAAGTTGGGAGTTCATGCATCTACGTTAGCCGACGTGTTTGCCTAAATACTACTACAAAACTAGAATGAGATGAGGGTTAGGGATCAGGACGAGGCAGAGAAGATCCTCCGAGGAATATATAGAGGATGCACAGCAGGCGTTCATTTCACTGGTGGGAAGATTTACCATAAATCACTCACAAACACAAAGAAAATCTCCCACACAAATCCAAATTTGGTCGTAGGGTAGGATGATTTAGTGTTTCAGCTAAAATCATGATTTTTCTTTAGGTCCAAACTAATGATTCTGAGCAAACTGTAGTTAAAATCAAATGAGTTATTGACGTTTTGTATATATAGGTATATAACCGACAGTACCGATGGAGCCTCTCTCACAGATCTTCTGCTCTCCGAAACAGATATGCCCGCCGTCTGCACAAAACGGTGCGCCGCCTGGTCCCGGACTCAGACGTCCGCTTCCTGCTGTCCGAGAGTGGGAGCGCGAAGGGTGCGGCCATGGTGACGGCCGTGGCGTACCGTTTGACGGACCAGGCGCGCCAGATTCAGCAGACTATGGCCGAGTTCCGGCTGAGCAAGGCGCAGCTGTTAGAAGTGAAGAAACGCTTGAGGCAGGAGGTTGAAAGAGGCCTCAAGAAGAACACCCACCAGGAAGCCACGGTCAAAATGTTGCCTACTTTTGTCCGAAGAACACCCGATGGAACAGGTGACTAGAAATATATCGATATGCAGAGAGGTGGGAGGGAAGGACCCTTTGTTTCAATGATAAATGCTACATTTTCCTGACGTTTCTTACCTTTTTGCAGTCTCCTTTAAAAATGTAATTACTTAAGATTCCAATAAATATATCACTGTGTCTATCTATAGGGTGTAGCCTGGCCTTAACCTAAAAACGCCTTTCTCGTGATACAGAGAACGGAGATTTCCTCGCTCTGGACCTCGGGGGGACAAACTTCCGCGTGCTTCTGGTCAAGATTCGCAGCGGGAAGAAGCGATCAGTGGAGATGCACAACAAAATCTACGCCATTCCCATAGAAGTCATGCAGGGCACAGGAGAGGAGGTAAGGACCTCATGCTGACAAGTCTTTTCTGCATAGACACAGATGATCCTGTACTTTCCCCAGATACATATTCCCATTTCTCTATAAACACTACAAACTAAATCTAGACGGAAAATAAAGTGACAGCAAAACTAACCATATCTCCCAGTATACAAACCACTAAAAGCACGTCTCTCTCTCCAGCTCTTTGACCACATTGTGCACTGCATCTCCGACTTCCTGGACTACATGGGAATGAAGAGCGCTCGCCTGCCGCTGGGTTTCACCTTCTCCTTCCCCTGCCATCAGACCAGCTTGGACGCAGTATGTTCTCCGATGATTATCTCAGAAATAGCACACATTTCTTGTCAAATAGGAAGGACCGAATAATTACACGAAATAGAGGTGGAGCTAAGCAGAAATATCAATGCAAAGGGTGGCATGAAGTTCAAGAGTTGACCTTTTAGTCAGAAGGCTGCTCCAGCCTCTTACCTTTGTTGTTATTATTATTGTTAGAGTGCTGTACTATCCCAACAGTATTTGTTAGATATTTCCCAGTAAGTGTTACGTGCTCTTCAGGGTATCCTCGTAACCTGGACCAAAGGATTCAAGGCCACAGACTGTGAGGGGGAAAATGTGGTGGAGCTCCTTCGGGAAGCGATCAAGAGGAAAGAGGTACGTAAACAGGAAGTACATCCGATCATCACGCTACTAAAACTACGCCATCGCCACAGTTCTGTCCGTTGCTTTTAACCAATCATTGGGGTTGGGGTAAAATTTACCATCTACACCGTTTAGTATCAATATCTGAAAACTGAAATTAACTTCCAGCTGCTGCTTTGCTGACGCACCGCTGCAGCTTTTGATTGAATGTGTTGTCGAGGATTTAAAGACTTCATATCTACGTTTTTTTGTCCTCTTCGTAGCTCATTGTTGTCTCATGTTGCTTTAAAAGCCTACAACATAAAAAAGCTCTGGCTGACTGGCTTTCAACAAACCTCTGTAGCGATGTTTTTAAATGGGATTAAGTGATCTCAGATATAAAAGTCCTTTGGTGTGATGCGTTTGGTTTTATCTGCATACTGTATGATCCGACCGGATGTTTCCTGTGCTGAAACAGTGCAGGACGAAAGAGGAAACCTCTAACAGACCAATCGAAATGTAATGCGTAAAGATGGGAATAATGCAACGTTCGTTGTTCTAGTACATCTCCTGGATGCATGCTAATCCTGGCATACCGACACCTTTTGACTGAATCTAATAAAGCTCAGCATAAAGACACTTAAAACCACAGCTTAACAGCACCTATTATGGCCCAACATACACACTACAGCTGCTCATCAATAGAAGATGTTTAGGTTCTGATTATTACATCAGCTTTGTGCTTTTTCCATCATCACTCTTGAGTTTCTTATATCGATTTCACCCTTTCAGGTGGAGAACCCAGTAAGCATTAAGTGACTGTTAGTCATTAACGGAGAGGTAAAGCGGTGCGGGACTGAGGCGGTGTGTTGTTATGGTTGTAACAGCATGTCGTAACACCTGGAAAACCAACTTTCAGATTCTGAGGAGGATTGTGCGTCTGCAGTGTGGGGGGGGGTCTTTTCTTAAAACTCAGATGTAGCACAGTGATGACAAAGATGATCCGAAGATGTAATTTGTGTGTTTGCAGAGCTCCTGAATTTGTGCAGCTTTCTGAAACAGCTTGTGTATTTCATTGTGTAGCTTGTTTAGGAATGTGAGTGAACTGCATTGTGTTCAGTGTGGAAAGTTACCGGGCCTGATGTTAGTTCAGGCAACAATTGCTGGATATGAAATGCTTCATCGTTTCATCGTTTCATCGTACGTCTACCTGCGGTTTCACTCCACAGGAGTTTGAGCTGGATGTGGTTGCCATCGTGAACGACACGGTGGGGACGATGATGACCTGTGCGTACGAGGAACCCAACTGTGAGGTGGGACTGATCGCAGGTAAGTTAACACCACGAGGAAGAAAAAGACATTTTAATCCAAAAAATGATTGTGTCAAATTAAAAAAGGGTTAGTTCAGATGTTTAGAAGTGTGTTTGTATGAGGTTCTCCTCCACAGTCAGTGTTCTGCGACACTACGAAACTGTTATCTATTCTCTCTTCAGAGCCACAAGACTGCTTTTACTAAAACAGTAATTTTACACAAACAAACTAACTGATGGAGGCAGCGGTAGACCAGTAACTCCCGTGTTCTGCAAGGTAAAAATGACTGTTTTTGTCAATGGAGTCCGGTGGCTTTGAAGAGAGCATAGATGGATATAACAGCCGACAGGAAGGTCTGTCTGACAGCAAGGTATAGTGGTAAAACATTATAAATATAACGTTCACTTAAACTGATGTTGATTATTTTAGGAGTCCCGTGCTGGTTCTCCCGTCTGTCTCTATAAACTCATCTACTGTAGTAGAACCCTGACTGTGGAGGAGAACCTCACACACACACACACTTCATATCATTTGAACTGTCTATTTAAGGTAATTGGTAAATAATTAGACAGTGAACTTGTATACTCACATACATTCTTGTTATATTCTGTTTTCATGTTGATCTGCAGAAGCAAAAGGAAACACTGACCTACAGTTAGAAATGTCTTCGTGTGTTTGAAAACAAAGTCTGAGGCAGCGCTCATGGTTTTTGAGGTTGACGGGCTGTTTGTCCTCTCAGGGACCGGCAGCAACGCCTGCTACATGGAAGAGGCAAAGAACATCGAGCTAGTGGAGGGGAACGAGGGACGCATGTGCGTCAACATGGAGTGGGGAGCGTTCGGAGACAACGGCTGCCTGGACGACATCAGGACGAAGTACGACCAGGCGGTGGACGACAACTCGCTCAACGAAGGCAAACAAAGGTGAAGACGCACCTCCAGTATCAAACTACATCTTTTGTATATTGTTGAGCTAGTGTTTTCTTTCCTAAACGTACTCCTTACGAAGATTCGTCTCTTTCCTATGCGTGTCAGATATGAGAAGATGTGCAGCGGCATGTACCTCGGCGAGATCGTCAGGCAGATCTTGATTGATATGACCAAGCGCGGCTTCCTCTTCCGGGGACAAATCTCGGAGACGTTGAAGACCAGGGGCATCTTCGAGACAAAGTTCCTGTCACAGATAGAGAGGTGAGTGAGTCACATCTCATTCGTATTTATACTATTTCAAGCTCTCACACGACGTCTATTGAGTCCCTGAGGGTTCAGGGTTTAACGCTTTAGGGGACATTGAGCCTATTGTGTCCATTACTAAATATTGTCATAATTAAAAGGTAAAATATCTCGTTTTTTGGGGGCATTTGGTGGTAGAATTTGTGGTAAACGTTGAGAGGATAAGCGCATAACAGCACACGCTTAAGCAGCAGAAAAGCAGCATCCAGGGGGATTACACACCCAGGTACGAGAGGAGGAGGGGGCGCAGTGTGACGACTGGAGTTTATACACTGTTTAAGCCTACCTTAGCCTCTGGGAACAGCTGTGAGGTATCCGGTGACTCTCCTGCTGTTGGCTGACCTCTGACACCCTCTCTCCCTCCTCCCTCCTGCTCCGCAGCGATCGTCTGGCGCTGCTGCAGGTCAGGGCGATCCTGCAGCAGCTGGGGCTCGACAGCACCTGCGACGACAGTATTATCGTCAAGGAGGTGTGCGGCACGGTGTCCCGCCGCGCGGCTCAGATCTGCGGAGCCGGGATGGCTGCTGTGGTGGACAAGATCCGTGAGAACAGAGGACTGGACCACCTGGACGTCACCGTGGGTGTGGACGGCACGCTCTACAAGCTGCACCCACAGTAAGACACAGGACGAGAACAGAATAGGAGAGAAGGGTTCATTCATTCTCAAACACTGCAGTTCATATTGAGTTTCATCAGGATGCAAAGGGTGTCTTTTTGTATTTTCTTGTATCAAGCATGGATAGCACCTGCTTCACTTTTTCACACTAACAACTTTGTCAGCCCTTATACCAAAAGAATTAAAGCTGGAGCTGAAGCAATTAGTAAATGAATTGCTTTCAGATGGTCGACATAAAAAGAACAATTTGTAAATTTATCAGGCAAACATTTGCTGGTTTCTTCTCATTAAATATTAAGATTTGCTCCTATTTTTCTGGACTGTTAGTTTGACAAAACGAGCATTTTGCAGACATCATTTTCACCGTTTCACAGGCTAAAGGTGGCAGCGTCATTTTCCGTAAGAACATTTTGGCAGCAATAGTGGAGGGGTTAATGTCGATAACGTCGTTTGTAATTTTATTTTTAACTCAGAAGCCTGTTTTGTAGGTGCTTAACTGTTTCAATTACATTCTACTACCTCCGTTTCTACGTCATACTGCTTTTTAACAGTCCCGTACATCGCTACCTGTTATTTGCCAAATTTGGTGCTGCATTTGGTCAAGCCCCTTTTCACAAGAGCATCTAACAGGTTGTGACTTTAGTTGCATTGTAAATCAAAGGGGCTACTGTGTTATTAAGCATTAGAATTAGCTGAACAACTGCTCCTTTAACTCCAGTTCATCCTCAGTGATCCAGACATCCTTGTAAAACTTCCCTCGCTCTGCTCATCCTCGCTGTGAAGCTCAACTGAGAGCTATGTTTGCTGCTGCTTGTCCTAGAAAGCATCGTCTCCTGTCTTCGACTACAGCAGCGAACCGCCTCCTAACCACAGTTTCCCGTCGCTCTCCTCCCTTCAGCTTCTCGCGGATCTTCCAGCAGACGGTGAAGGAGCTCGCCCCAAAATGTGACGTCAACTTCCTGCTATCCGAGGACGGCAGCGGCAAGGGGGCCGCCCTCATCACTGCCGTGGGCTGCCGCCAGAGAGAGCTGGACGCGCAGCAGCAGCACTGAGAACCGCCTGCTGCTCCACAAGACCTTCACCCACCGCACAGCCCAACTCCACCTCCCATTGGCAGCCGTGACTCCACCTCTACCCCCCCCCCCTCCCCCCCACACACACACACACACACACACACACACACACACACAGCCAGAGAGTCATGCTGCATGAATAGGGAATTAAATATCTAAATATTTATTTATACCACATCAGAGGGTTTATTATTCACATGTTTGTACATTTTCCTCAACAGCTCGTCAGTAAACTGATCAATCTAAACTCATTAGGTGTGCAATATTTGTGTATTGCTAATTTTATTTTTATATGGAGGCAAATATATAATTGTATTTCTATAGCTGAGGCCACTTTGAATCCCAGAGGTCATAAGGATTTTGCACCATAGACAGGAAAATGTCGGCACTTTTTATACGAGAGTTACAAGAGCGGCATTTCAACGTAACTTCCAGATGAAAGTCGTCCTTCTCACTGAACAATGAAACTCGTCTTTAGGGGCTCCACTGGTTTCAGAACACCAGTTCCAAAAAGGGCTCGCTGCAAAGGGTTGAGTCACGGCTGCTCAAATCATCCTCATTTCTGTGCAACATGCTCACGCAATGTGCTTTGGCTACTAACCACCTTTTTGTGTACCTATCCATGTAACTCGCGTGTTAAAAGTATCGCAGCAGCACTGTACCATTTATTGCTCCAGAGGTGGGAGGCTAGAGGAGGCGTTAGGCGTAAACCCGTTGCTATTTGTGAACTACTATACTTTTGGTGTTGTGATGAATCCCACTTCTACTCAATGTTTGTGCAAAGAATAAATGTTTATTGGGCCCCAAGAAAAGAGCGGATACTACACGAGCGCTTTTGTGTGCATTTGTGGCTGAGCGTCAGTGTGTCCGGCTGTAACGACCTGTAGCTTTCAATGTCCCCAGCTCTGTGCAGACTGCATGCCTTACATTAAGACGGAGGAGATTACGGCTCATTTTCCTTTATTGTTTTCTTTTATTTTCTACATTAATATAGATTTGTGGTCCACACGGTGAAAAGTGAATTCATTAAATTATATTTTGTTGTGGAGTAAATCCTGGTGTGTCTTTCTTAAGCGTGTAATACTGGAGGGGAACTCGATTAAAAAGGAGATGAATTAGCTTTGAATTAAGCTTAATTGAGGTGTTGATGTCTGTAGCTCAGCTTTAATATCAATACAGGCTACAGATCTGAGATCTGTATTTGTTTTAACGTGGAGGGGTGGTTAAGAGAAATATTTACATGCAACCAAACAACAACTAATTGTTTCTCGTGGAATTCCATCACATGTCTTCTTAAGACACTCCGCCCTGCTTCTTGTTAACTATGTCATGTAGGGACTTTTCCCCATCAATGCTATTGTTTCTATTAAAAGGTGTTGATAACATAACTGGGTGCAAATGAAAACATAGCTGATTTCATTTGATCTAGAAATAAGCTTGACGGCAACCTAATGACAAAATATAATCTTTCAACACAAAAATAGAAATCCACTAAATGCCTGCAAAAGCAGAATTCATCCTTTGTGACTCTGTCAGATGAAGGTGGACAAAGGTCCAAGAAATGTTTCTTCATTATACATAAAAAAGATAAAACAAATACTAATTTAGACTTTAGATGTCAGAAAATGATAAAAGAGCTCAGTGTTTTTATGTCTATCAGATATTGCACATCTACTCAGACGCGTTATTGTGCCTTGATCTGCACCGACTTGATTCTTACTCAATATTTACTGCACATCCCCAACATTCCTCGTCTCTGCAGTACTGCATTGTACTCACTTCGAGTCCTTGAAAAGTACGAGCTGATCTTGGAAGCTCGCTGTGCCGAGTTCACCCGGAACAAGGCTACAGCACAGAGAAGATAAATCAATGCACACACTGCCTTTACACACAAGCAAACATCAAAATCTGTAAAAAATAATGTTTTCATTATTGTTTGATATGAATCTTTGTCTTTTCTTACATTGTTGCTTTTGTACTTATCCAATGCATTTAAGATATTGTATCAATTCTCTCCTTTTATGCTCATGCAACTCCCCCACGAGTAACACACACACACACACACACACACACACACACACACACACACACACACATTTGAATCAAATGTATAAATTAGAGTTGAAACAATAGCCAGTGTTTGCATGCATCGACCTTTTGTTACAGTATGTTTCCTGCAGTGTGTGCGTGGGTGTGTACAGGTGCGTTTGCATGCATTTTGCGTGCATTCACATCTGATGTCTGCGTGTTAATGTGTGCAGGCATTCGTCATACTTTTCTTCTTTCATTTTCTTTTCAAAGGGTGTGAGCCTCTTGTGTATTAATGTGAGAGAGGCACAGCATGTACATGTAATATTAGGGGGACGGTTTAGCTTTTGTGTGCCTCTCTCTGTACAGTATGCATGTGTGAGTCTGCGAGTGTGTGTGTGTGCATGTTTGTTTCCAGCTCCCACCAGGTTGGGCTGCGTTGTACTGAGGGCTTCTTCCTGCTGCATCCATCTGCCTGAAACTAAAAAAAAGAAGAAGCGCCGAGCTGTCACTGCACACAGCAGGTATGTAGTCACGATTAAACCAACACACGATGACACGATCGACTACCTGAGCGTCTCGTTAACGCGCTCTGTGCAGGAAAGAAAGAAAAAAGGTGGTGGCTGCCTGTTAGCTGGCATGCTAACTTAACTAGTTGTTTATGCAATTTTTAGCTAGTAATCGAGCTAGGTTAGCATCGCGTTGGAGCGTGGTGTGTGTGTGTGTGTGTGTGTGGGGGGGGGCTTTTATGTTGTGCCAGGCACATTGCCACTTTCCATTCGACATCTTTTATTTTAGGTCACTGTTGACGCCCAGTTTGCGGGTAGAAACGTGGACATTTCGTGCAGATTTCGAGCTGAGCGGCTAATGTCAACAAGCTAACGCTAAGCTAACGCTAAGCTAACGTTAGCTCCGTCACCGTTAACCTCTTGTTGCTGTGCAGCTAACGTTCGGCCGGTCGGTAACCTAGTTACATGAGCTTAACGGCTTCTATTTCCTCACTCCTCGTGCGTCTTGTTTTTTTTTTAAGTGACGTTATCGGTTAAAATTATCTTTTTTGGGGTGTCGCGTTAACCGGACACCAGCTGAGCAGAATAAGCCAAAATAAACTGACCCGAGGAGCTGTTTGGGACTCGCGCACGTGCATGTCATGTGTCCAGCTAAAGCAGGTGTTCCAGATGATGCACGCACGCGACTTAATTGATGGTTCATTAGCAGCTTCTCGATTGTCACCTTCAGCCACAGCTGTGTGTGACTGAAAAGACACAAAACCAGTGAGCAAAATGTGGTGAT
The DNA here is from genome assembly GCF_004355925.1 of Anarrhichthys ocellatus. Taxonomy (NCBI): domain Eukaryota; kingdom Metazoa; phylum Chordata; class Actinopteri; order Perciformes; family Anarhichadidae; genus Anarrhichthys; species Anarrhichthys ocellatus. The sequence goes on along the minus strand of NW_022280156.1, from coordinate 369,362 downwards.
TATTAGCATTGAGTGTTTGTTGGATTAATGGATCAATTCAGCAGTGAAGAAACGTTCAACACTATTTCCCTGTTGGTCTTACCAGCAGTCCAAAACACAGATATGTTCAATTTGTAGTCGAGCAAAGCAAATAAGAAGCACATCCCAGCCTGGAATCAGGGAATCGATGCTTCATAAATGACTAATTAATCAACTTTCAAAAATTGCTGGTGATTATGTTGATTGCTATAGTATTTAATACAACTGTCTAGCGTTAACTCCCTCTCATTGTGACTTATTTCAGCCGGATTGTAACGGGGACAGTGAAGCTGGTGGAAACGTCCATCCCTCTCAGGGCATCAAAGGCAGCTCCTCACACACTTGAAGCCTCCATCGGACTCATGACTGTTTGAAGGAGACGCGGACCCACCGTGGCCCATGCACTGTACCCGTTTCCCTCCCTGTCCTCCTTATCCCTCAAGCTGACGCAAAACCCCAGACACCTACTCCCCCACCCCCACCCCCACCCCCACTCCCACCCGGTACCCAGCGACTCGCCGCCTCCCGCCATGGTGTCCGGCACCGAGACCGTGCACTACATCCACCTCCACAACTCCAGCCAGTCGGTGCTGGAAGCCCTGCGCACGCAGCGGCGCGAGGGCCTCTTCTGCGACGTGACCGTGCGGATACACGATGCGTCGCTACGTGCCCACGCCTGCGTCCTGGCAGCCGGCAGCCCCTTCTTCCAGGACAAGCTGCTGCTGGGTCACTCTGAAATCTCCGTGCCGCCGCTGGTGCCTGCCGAAACCGTGAAGCAGCTGGTGGATTTCATGTACAGCGGCTCGCTGGTGGTTCTACAGTCGCAGGCCCTCTGCATCCTCACCGCTGCCAGCATCCTGCAGATCAAGACGGTCATCGACGAGTGCACCCAAATCATCTCTCAGAGGAAGGCGGCGGCAACGGCGGCGGCCGCGGCAGCGGCCGCAGCAGCAGCGGCGGCGGCGGCAGCGGCAGGGGGAGGGATGCTCGGAGGAGTTCTCCCAAAACAAGAAGAGCGCGGCGGGGGGAAAGGAAGAGAGAGCGGCGGCGGTGGGAGCTGTTCTGTTGGTGGGGGTGGAGGTTACGCAAACTTCCCCAACTTCATGGCTGAATGCGGGTCTAGCAACATGGGAGGGGGGTTGGGGGGTGCCAGCGTCAGCGAGAGCGGCCCAGGCCCGATGGAGCAGGCCAACACCGTGAGTCTGATGGCGCTGGGCGACATGGTCCCCGGCTCCATGTGCGGCGGCGGCGGCGACGGACTGGGCTCCGGGGCCGGCGCAATCCTCATGAAGCAGAGCTCCAGCTGCACTCAGGACGTCAGGTACAAGCTCCGAGACCTGCTGGCGCAGACGGCCAACGGAGCCGGCACCAGCAGCACGGGGAACCTCTCGGCGGGCTGCAGCTCTGGCGTGGGCAGCGTGGACAGCATCGGCAGGGACAGCCTCCGCGGCGGCAACACCTCCGACCTCGCCGACGACCTGGTGGGGATGGACCGGTACAGCGAGGAGGAGGACCTGGATGGGAGGGAGCGGGGGAGAGACGGAGAGAGAGACAGGGGGGCGAGCCACAGCCGCAAGCAGAGGCAGCCGCTAAGACTCCAGGTAGGGGGGGGGGGGGGGGGGGGG
>NW_022280156.1:361003-367619 GCF_004355925.1 Anarrhichthys ocellatus | reverse complement strand
TAAGGGGAAGGGTTGCCATGGTAACAGCTTTCAGGCATGCGGAGCTGCAACGGTTTGCTTTCCTTTTTCTTTTTGCTGCTTTTCCCCTCTTCTCGCACTGCATTGGCGTATATATCGCTGAGATGTTTCTGAGAAGCTCTCGTCTGAACTTCGGCCATAATCTCCTCGTTGGTGCTCGATGGACTTCTGCATATTGACTGTAGGTCGCTAAACTCATCGGCGCCTGTAGCCGGGTCGGTTTGATCTCTTTTTAGCTGCTGCCGCTTGTTTCTATGAACGTCGTTTCTTTACTACTTTAAATTTGAAAACAAACCAAAAAATGTTCTCTGTAGGTGCTGGGAGGAGAAGGAGTGGTGGTGAAAGATGAAGGGGTTCAGGACCCAGATGGGTCCGTCTACACCTTGGAGGACCAGAGACGGGTCGGACAGGAGGGCTCCCAGGAATCCATGGCCGGCTTCGGGCAGGTGGGTTTGACTCGTAGAAGACTTCTTTAAACTGGTAAAAGAAGGAACGTTTGCAGAACATTCAGAGCATAAATCAACATGGCTGAGCCTCGATTTTAAGGTAACGAGTGACTGAAAAATGCTTCAGAAGGAAACTTTCAAAATTACTTCATTGTGTAAAATGTATTCTCAGCATTTCTGTCACAAGTCTTGAAATAAGTAGAGGGAGGGAGAAACACGGAGGAGTGGATTTATGCCGCAGCCTGCTGTACCCTGCAGACTACACAAGCAACATCTGCCACACCGTCAGAAGGATTCGGCTCTTTGCCTGTCAGTTCTCTCACAAGGTGCTGCAGTACGAGATCGAGAGCGGAAACGGAACAACCCGCTCAATTTGGGAGGTTAAGACGTGTTCGTCATGCCACTCAACCCGGCGCTGCTCGAAATAATCTAATCTTCTGCATTTTCTCAATTCTGCTCTTTTGTTCACATGACTTTCGTGTCTCAGCACAGACTATGGGAAATAAATTAGCATCGCATGTTAAACAGCTCATCATTTATCCGTAATTTCGATTTAATATTACTGTGAAAACATCTCCTTCAAACATCTGGATTTATTCAAGTTTCTCACCAACACTACATTTTACAGATTACATGTGAACACATCATGATAATGTTATAACTTACCTTCGTCCGGTACTCGTTGTCACTGAACAGAGCCTGAACGCATCACAATGTAACTAAACAGAACCTTAGCGGTGCTGCTAACGTTACTAGCTCTCCTCCTGAGTTCAACACAGATTGGTTGTTTAGAATTTAACATTATCAGAGATCGGCGAACAGAAAGCGTAAATGGCGACGTCCTCATCGCATATTTTACCGAATATCGGCCTGAACGATCGTCTGTAAACCTTTATTTCACACTGTGATGGTTAAACTGTGTAAATAAGCTACGGTTCACATGCTTGCCGAACTGCGATGGGGGACGCGTGGATCTCGATGTTTAGATGTTAATGACATGTGGAAAGGTGACATAACGCGGCCTCCGGCTGCCATCTATCCGTCAAAATCTACAAATGCTGAACTCGTAATTCTTTTCTGATTGCCTTCTTTCAGGAGGAGCATCCGGGTTTGTTCGCAGGTCTCATGTTGCAAATCGCAGCTTGCGTTTTGTAAGTCAGGTGAAACAGTCGGGTCACATGGTAATACCAGGTGGAAATGTTGCATATGCTGCTTTATTACAACATTGGATTCATAGCTTTATATTAGCACGATGAAGTGAGTTTATGGGTTTTTAATGCTGTCAATTAAACCAAAACAGACATTTTTCTTTCTTTATTTTTCTGCTTTCCTCATAACTTTCCAGAAAATACATCATGCATCTCACTATTGTGACATCACACAGACCGTACATGAGATCTTTACGTGCCTGGTTAAACTCCACCAGCCTAACAAAACAGGACTTGGCCTCGGGACTTCCTGCTCCTTTACATTAGACGAGCTCCACCCTGCCGGTACATGTTCTCATGTGATGTCAAACTGCTCTATTGACAGAAATGTAGCTCGACGGGTCGGACCGCTCTGTGAGACCGCTCTGCAATGTATGCACTCCTGCATATATAGCATGTGGTCTGTATGTATTTGCACCTGAGAGGAGACACAGTGCAGAACTAAAGATGTGTTATGGATTGGTTTCTTTCTGCACAGAGACGGTCAGGATCTCCACCTATGGAGCAGGTAAGCGTTCAAGATGAACTGAACCTGAGAACTAACAGACTTTAAATGCACAGGGTTGTACGTGTCTCCTCTCAGCCAGCGTTGAACTGAAGCCACGTGAGGAGCACAGAAAATGGGTGTCGTCAAGAGTTCTTTCCGAGCTGAGAAATGTCTGCTGGGACCTTTTTAATCACGTCGGTGTGTGTGTGTGTGTGTGTGTGTGCGTTTTGATGTTTCAGGACTTCTACGATGAGCAGGGTGTGTTTTCGGAGAGTTTCTGGCCCCAGAGCGAGCCTCCTCAGGCCATGGCTTTCAACCCCAGAGGAAGGGTCAACAAGCCTCTGACTCCGCCTCCGGCCACGCAGTCCATCAACAACCAGGTCGGTGTGCTCAGCGGCTCGTATCAAACGCCGGGATTACGTTTAAGCTGCGCTGCAATTACAAAATGTCAAAACGTCTTTTCAAAGTCGGCACCAGAGTGACGGCTACAGAGCTACTATTCTTGACACCGACACACTTTTGAATTGCTCTGTGTGCTCACTTTAAGGGTAGTTTATTTCTTAAAAACTCTCCTATTTATTTATTTATTTATTGTTTATTTATTTTATTTTATTATTATTATTTATTCATTTTTTGTCTTTGTCAAGGATACGTGTGTTTATGCCAACGTTTTTTAGGAAAACTGTCATAAAGAGAACACCGTGCACCAAGACCCATATGCAGAAATTAGTGAAAAAATAGTTAAAATAATGATGCAATCAGAACCGGTACAGGTAACGTGGGGCTTTATAGCGCTGCTCATATCTCTGCGAATTAAATCAAAAGTGTTTTTGACAATCGATACAATGTCACCTCGCATAATATCGCGATACTCGGGTGTATCGATATTTTCTTACACCCTTATCGCCGACACAGTTTTATCGACTTTGTCACTAATATTATTTGCCACGGTATGTTTGAATGTAGTGTATTGTTTATTCACTGTGCTGTCATTTATTCACTTTTCTCTAATAGCTTTTAGATGTATCTTGTTTTTCTCTTTTTGAAAGTGTTTTTCATCTTTTGCTAAAACACAAAGACGTATATGTCGATGTAAAAGTACAACATAGCCGGCGGCTTGGATGGTAACATGCTCAGGTAGACGTGGATCCACTACGGCTTAACATCGCCGATGGTTGTTTGCCGCTCTATTGATGCTCTGGATATCGTGTAGATTACTGTAGAGGGCCACACAGTGAGAGGACCTAAGCTTCAACTGGTCCTTTCCTTCAGAATATAGTTCTATCATCATTACTGTGGATATAGAATATAAACACAACGCAGTATACTAAACAAAGAGCAAAACAGGACAAAAGATGTCATATCTGTATAGAAAAATACTCAAACGTATATATAAAGATCCATAGTTCATTGTCACTTATATTCTAGTAAAGAGAGATATTTCATTGTTTTTCGTCCTCAGCTTCTCTTCCAGTACCCAGTGAGCCAATCGCAGCCAGCTCCTTTCTATGTGGGCGGGCCCATGGGTGGGATTGACAGCATGGCGGGGACCGAGCCCCCTCAGCAGGCTCCGCCTCCGGCGCCGATGACCCCGGCCCCGCCTCCCTCCGCCTCCTCCACAGGCCCCTCCCCTTCCTCCCAGGGATCCGAGACCTCGTTCGACTGCACGCACTGTGGCAAATCTTTACGTTCCAGGAAGAACTACAGCAAGCACATGTTCATCCACTCCGGTGAGAGCTCTCCTCCTGTTGGTTTAAACACCAATTGGTTGTTTACAATGTGACATGATCAGAGACTAGAAACGCATGAATGCGGATAACGATCGTCAGTAAAACTTATCAGGACATCTCTAATAATACCAATGATTCAGATAGAGTGACTGCTTTGTCTTCGTTCACGCTGTGTGTCTGTCTGTTCACACTTGTCCCTCCAGGTCAGAAACCTCATCAGTGCTCCATCTGCTGGCGCTCCTTCTCCCTGCGCGACTACCTCCTCAAACACATGGTGGTGCACACTGGCGTCAGGGCCTTCCAGTGCTCCATGTGCGGCAAGCGCTTCACCCAGAAAAGCTCGCTCAACGTGCACATGCGCACCCACCGTGCCGAGCGCACCTTCCAGTGCAACGTGTGCCAACGGGCCTTCACCCACCGCACCTTGCTGGAGCGCCACGCCCTGCAGCACGCCCACCACGTCCCGCAGGGCCAAGGCCAGGGGCGTGGATCCGACATGACCTCACCTAACAAGCACAGTCCTCCGGCTCTGGGAGGGCCCTCAGGTATGGCTGGCGCGGCCGGCATGGTCGGCAGCATGGCCAACATGCCCAGCCACGGAGCTTCCTCCACCTAGAGAGGGGGGGGGGAGGGGCGGGCGTACAGGGGGAGGTTAGTGGGCCCATTCCTTGAACCAACACTAATTTGGTCCTAACAGCCTTGTTGATCTTTTGTTCTGGTGGGTCCCCATTGTTTTGGCTTAACGACACCTTCAATCAGGGTTCCTACAGTTTGACAATTATGTAAATTTGAAAGAAGTTTTGAAATTGCACAGAAATCTTAGAAACATTTGTTTAAAAAAAGTTGTTCCCTCCGAAGAAGCCCATCTTAAGTAGGCGTGGTCACTTCCTGCGTTGTGACGTTTGTTGCCCTAACGAACAAATGCACAACTTCTTGAACAGCCATCTAAAATCCAGCCCAAAAGATGTTTTTGTTTATTGTTCTTTGGGTGACTTTTTTAATGGAGAATGTGTAGGAACCCTGTTTCACAGACACCAGAGAGTCACCAAAGAGGTCAGGAACACTGAGCCGGTTTGGGAGTGGGCAGGGGGGGGGGGGGGGGAGTGTGTCTAGGGGGGGGGGGGGGGGGGGGGGATTATGGGGAAATATGGAGATGCAAGTTAGGGAAAATAAGGGGAAAGAAAGGGTGAGTGTGGGGGAGGAGGGGGGTGCAGGGTCTTCTTCACTCTCAATTCATTTAATTCAAGGAAACATTTGGAGTTTGTTCAGTTCTGCTGAGCGTCTCATCTAAAGGTGCATGACATCAAATGTGTGGAAGTAGAGTTTGTTTACAACCCCGTGCTAATGTTGACGCTAACGTTAGCTTGTCTCGCGCAAAGTTTACGACTTTTCATGTCCTCAAATTGCGGTTCTTTTTCCACACTACACAACTTCCTGTTTTGCAAGCCGGAGTCTTGAAGTCGTGGTTTTTCACACTACATGACTGACCGGGTCACACACTACCAACGTCCTTTTATCTAGAAGCAAACGTCGAGCTCTTGCTGTTGGATGAGGAGGAGGGAAAGAAATTATATAGTTCATCGTAGTTAAAAAAACCCACTAATATCAACCTTTCGCCTGCATTTGCCTTCGTCCGTTCCTACCACATCAAAACAGGAAGCAAGTATTAAAGTAGTAGAACCAGCCTTGTGCTTGATCTTGATTGGCTGCCTGGTCCAAATGTGACACTGACAAGCGGTACGACCAGGCGGCAACCATCGGTTCTGAACAGGTGAAGCCGATGCTTCATGTGTTATAGCTGCATTCTCTCTAGTGTCCACCAGGGGGCGACTCCTCTGGTTGTATCGAAGTCTATGAGAAAATGACTCTACTTCTCTCTTGATTTATTACCTCAGTAAACATTGTAAACATGAGTTTATGGTCTCAATCTCTAGTTTCAAGTCTTCTTCAATACAGCATGATGTTCATTTAGTACATTATGGTCCATTTAGAGTCAAACAGACCATAAAGAAGGGGATGCTTTAGGGCGGGGCTACACGGTGATTGACATGTCTCTACGTCAGTCCTCCACAGTCCAAATATGGTCACTTCCTGTTCACTGGTTGCAAAAAGCCAAGATGGCGACGACCAAAACGCCGAACTTGAGGTTTCAAAACGTCAGTGGGTGACGTCACGACGACTACGTAAAGAATAGAATAAATAGCACTTATAGAGCACTTAAACATGGACCTTTTTTAAAACAATTTTTAGCAGTTTTTATTTGAAGGTGTCTCTGACTGAACACAACTTAAAACTCACGACGAAAGATTTGCATTTACTAGAGTTGAAAATGTTTTAACTTAAGCAACAAATCCCCAAAGCAGAAAATAAGAGAAAGAAATAATGATTTGAGTTTGTCTCACTGTCACATTCGTCGTCCATTTGTAGCTAAAAACAAATTATTATAGTAAATAATGCTTCCCCAGTCAGTTCAAACGCACCTTAAGAGCCTCGTTGCTGGAAAAGTTTCTTTCCCGTGTTTGTTTTTTTAATATTAAACAGAATTCCTGAATTAACTGAATTGAATGTGAATGGAGCCCCGACGCTTTCAATGAGCAAACCAGGGTGACAAAGAAGGTTGTTGATGAACGATTGGATGAAGAAGGAGAGTAGTCTGAGCAGAGTGAGACTACAGCAGGGGGGAGGAGGAGGAGGAGGAGGAGGAGGAGGAGGAGGAGGAGGAGGAGG
>NW_022280156.1:349199-360993 GCF_004355925.1 Anarrhichthys ocellatus | reverse complement strand
GGAGGAGGAGGAGGAGGAGGAGGAGGAGGAGGAGGAGGAGGAGGAGGAGGAGGAGGCGGCGGCGGCGGCGGCGAGATGCACAGCAGTGTGATTGAAACTCACCATCATCCATCAGACAGCTTTGTAACATTTTCCACAGGCGGCACTGCTCGGCCCCAGGATCATATACCTCGAACCAGGACGAGCCCCCGGCGGCTCGGAGGGACACTATTTTCTCTTTTGAAATGTTTGTGAAACGTTTCAGCATGTTTTACACACGGACACACACACACACACACACCTACAATTACCTCGGTGGTCCAAAGACAGGCATTATGCTTCACATCTTTTAAGCTACAAACGATGAAACAGTGACAACTAAAAGCTACGATAGATCCGTTTACTTTTCTTTTCAAAAACTTTAATGAAAGTACTTCTATGTTAAAAAAAAAAAAAGAAAAAAATTCCTGTACATCGCTATGACGCTCAGTTTTGTTATTTGTTGCTCATGTGATTCTTTGATGCAGAACATTTAAAAAAAACAACCTAAAAAAGAAACCTTTTAAAGTGAAATAGCCATTCAGAGGACGTCGAATAACTGACAAGTCAATGATTTCTATCAGTCTTTATTGCGTGTTTGGTTGTGTTTGTCTCTCGGGGCTCTGGTTAATAACAAACGGGAAGTGTTTGTTGCTTAAAAACAAACCCAATAACAGCTTCTCTTGCAGCACTATATAAAGAAAAAAAACGTTTTAGTAAAACTAAATTAATCATGAAAATGTACAATCACCCCCGACAAGTCTTGACAAAGTCAAACTGGTGATAATGTTAATTATCACTTTAATATTTATTACAATTTGATCTCTATGCACAATTCAGTTTGCACATCATGTTCCTTAGATCTAGATGACGACATCGTCCTCTAAAGTATTTGGCCTGAGATTGTTTCCCCTTTTCTTTCTTCCACCTAAAAGGTGATCTTAAAGAGACCTCGTGTGTGCCGGCTTTCTGCTCATTTCCCTTAATGTTTGTAAGTCGAAGCATTAAATGATACTCGGTAGTTTACTTAAGCTTCGTGAGCCCCTTCTAATTGACATGATTTGACCAAAACATCACTTTAATCGAGACGTATTTTCATTTAAAAGAGTGAATCCAGCAAAAAAAAAAAAAAAAAAATCCTTTTCATCTGGATTTCACTATAAAAAAAAGACATAAATATTGACATTAAATGTCCCGTTTAAATGTGGAAGAAAGCTGCTTATTTACTCTGAGCGGGCCTGGCAGCAGCAGCAGCGCTTTGTGGAGGACAACAGATTAAAACAAAAGAGTTCAAGAGAAGCTGGACTGAAGTTCCTCCGACTCACTGTTGGTTATAAGCTACATGTAAAAAAAATTCAACGCCAAAACCTTTTTTGGTGCTTTTTGTTTTTTCTGAAATATTTACCTCAGTTGCCGACGGCGAGCTGCGGTCTGGGTTTGGTGAGTGAGCGGCGTAGATCTATCCTCGGCGGTGGTTTTGGCGCATATTGTCTGAGGCGGACCCTTGTACAGTACTGTAATATGTGTGCTTTAAAGCCATGTCAGCGCATTGTAATGTACTGTGTTATGCCTTTTTTTTGTGTTAACGGGAGGGAGGTTGATACTTGTTTTTCTACATTAATATTTCTTTTAACAGAGGTTAAATATGTCAGAAGAAGAAACTGTCATTTTATAATAAAAAAAAAAAATCACCTGTCATCGTAAAACCACATCTTTTATGTATAAAAAGACTAAAGGCATGATTTAAACTTTTTCTGAGAACTTAGATGTCGTACTCGATGAATTAATTGAATTTTAAAAATGAGTGATTTCAAAGATTTCTTTCTCCAAATAAAAAGTCTTCTATGGCTCCAAGCCAGCTCCTCGTCACAGACTGGACTTTTTATTTTATGTTTTTCCATCAACGTTGAAGTGTGTGTGTGTGTGTGTGTGTGTGTGTGTGTGTGTGTGTGTGTGTGTGTGTGTGTGTGTGTGTATGTATCTATCTTTGTGAGAACAATTTAGACTTTGAGAGTGAGGACCTCCCTTTGGGACAGACTTCAGAGGTTTTAGTTTGAGGGTTCAGACGTGGTTTTAAGGTTCAGCTCAGAATTAGGTTTAAGGCTTAGACATTATGTCAATGAGTGTCCTCACAAGTATAGAAGACAGGGCCTGTGTGTGCGAGTCATACCTCAGTAGTCCTGTGACTCCTTATCAAATACAGACTTATTGAACTTCAAATGTTCAACTGTCACAAGCTGTTTCCACCTTAAGTTTGACCAAATTCTCCTTTATTTATTAGTTGATCACATTTTGCCTGATTTAAGTCAAAATGTTACTTATTTTAAACTACCGGTTGTGTGTGTGTGTGTTTGTGTGAAGCATCGGTGGAAGAAGAATTTAGATTTATTTATGTTTAAAGTAGCCGCACCACATTGTAAAGATACTTCAAGACAAGTATTAATAAGTTCTGATGTATTATCATAAAGAAATGTGCTGAACGTCACGCAGCATAGAAGTAGAATAGGAAGCGGAACGGACAAAAGTACTAAAGAAAATGCAGTTCGCCGTTCGTGGTTATGGAGAAACCGCGTCAGCGGGGCCATAAAGGGTCGGCGTGAAAGTGAGCGGACTTCGGAGACTGGTGGCTGGTTAGCTCGCTAACGTTAGCTCGTCTTTCTCCAGCGAGGCGGGCAGACCGCTGTGACCAGCGTAGCATTAAAAACATGGCGGAATGAGCTCGCTAGCTAGCCAGCCAGCTGTCGTAAATATGCGATGTGAAACTGGTGGTCGGACAAAACGAGCAAATCAATTCAGTCAACAGAAATTGTCGTGGACATATTTTATACCATTTTCTGACAGTTATTTTGCAGCTTTTGTCAATAAGTTGTTTTGGCCTTCGCAACAAAACAACTTGAAACTATATTTTTATGAAACGGTCGCTCTTTGTGGCGTTTGCGTGTCTGTTTTGGGCGTTTAAAAGCTTCTTTCAAGTGTGAGAAATATCTTTACTTTTCTGAAATTGTTGCTCGCGTGCTTTCTGTTCCTGCAGCGATACTGTAGTTTCTTTTGTCTGTGTTCATCACTCAACACACAAGTCCTCTGAGGTGATCTCTTATCTCTTCCATCACTCAACACCAACAACAGGTTTCTCATGAAGCCGGCGTGAAAGCCGTCTGTCCTTGAAGCAGCTCGGGCCTTTGAAGGTCTGGCTGGTCGAGGCTGAACTCTGGCCAGAAGGCATCTGTTACTCGACAACATCTGTTCCTGTTGCTCTCTTTTCTCCCAGCATGCCGAGGGACACGCAGGCTCTCCCAAGGGTGGCCTTTTGTGTGCCCCATTGTCAATTCCATCATTGTCTGCTGAAGTCTGTTCCCATAATGCCGCGGGGTTGTAAACCCCTTCAGAGGCCGGGGCTGATGATTTACAGTTATTTGTGTCTAAATACAATCAGCGTCTTTGTGGGGCAATTAAGAGAGAGAACTGAGGGGAATTTAAAGAGGTCGTTGGGGAGAAAATGGAGAAAGTTTGTTTTCCCTCTGACGTGATGCTCAGATGTGACAAACTTTACTGCAGTGAAAAGGCTTCAGATGTTAGTGAGAGAACGTGGAAACAGTAAGTGTTGGATGTCCAGTAGGCGTAACTCCACATTGATCCGAAGCGTAGAGCCATGAATTACCTGACTCGTTCTTTAGGAGGAGGAATAGGAGAGTAAATCTAGCGTAGGGACATTGTTTTTTTCATGAATAGGCCCCCTCTCTCGTCTCCAGGGAGACACTTTCAACTCCTGGCAGTAGGCAACAGCGAGGGCATAGAAAAGCCCACGACGGGGTCGCCAGGGGAAGACAACAGATGTTACTGGTTAACTTTGCTCACAGACCCACGAAAGAAGTGTTTCTCAGAGTGCTCGCAGACGGACAAAACAAAAAGTTTGGACGCAATTTAAAATTTCACATTTAGCAATATTTATTTGGAAAAATAGTCTTGGCTAATTCCTTCATTCAAAAACGGTAAAGGAGACGGCAACATAACACTTTGTACAGTACAATCCCTCTTAAATAACATTTTCTTAAAAAAAAGTCCCATTGACCTGAAGTGCCTTTGCAAATATCATTGAACAAAAACTTAAATAATCACAACAAACATCACAAATATACAATACAAAATAAAAATAACACAAAATCATTAAATTAACTTAAATTAAATCATAATTTTAAACTTTTTTCTTGTTTTTTTTTCTTCTTTATTTTACAAAAGGACAATCTGTATAAAAAAAAAAAAGCAACATTTATTTTATTTAATTAAGACAAAGTTTTCATGTCCCAAAAAGAAACAACAAAAAAAATAACAATACTATGTCATAAATGGTTTGGAGGGCTGGGTGGTGGGGGAGAAAACGCACTTCAGTTAACACAGTGATCAAGTATACATACAGTCCTCACAGGTGCAGTGATGGGTGCACAGCCCATGTGAACAGCCTCGTGAAGAACAGGCCAGTATGGCCAAACATCCACCGTTTGATGCAGTTCCTGCGCTCAGCAACGGCGTGTGGGTTAGAGAAAAGGCCCGGGGTGCAAATGTTGCAAAAAACCGCAGCGCCGCACGTTATCGCTACGAGACAGTGTCCGTTTATATTTCATTTTTTTTACTCCCCCTCTAAAAGGCAGCACAGAAAGCTAAGTGGCAGTTTACTTTCAACCGTAAAAAACTCTTTTTATTTATTTATTTATTTTGACCCCGCCAGTTCTTATCCCACAGGCCGCCGCTGCCTGCGCTTATTTTCCAGTAGAGAACCAGCTCACTCTGAATATCAGTTAAACGTCTCAGTATCAGCAGCAGTCTCAAGGCGGGACACCTCCCCCTAGGGTTAGAGCAGCATCTGAAGGAGTATAAAAACTCTCCCATAGAGCAAATGAGCAACGGGCAGCCCACTGGTGGCTCGTTACACCTGGAGACACACAAACAATACATATATATGAGCGTTTGTTGGCGAAAATGACCTTCTTACACTGAAAGAAAAACGTGCAAAAACTCACCTCAGTTGCAATTATACATTCGTCCTTTTCCTCCGACATCACAAACACAGATTTGTACTTGGTGTCCGCACATGCAGACATTTCTGGGGCTTTCTTTTCTGACGCATCGCTTCGGGAACGAAAAGAAAGAAACACGCTGTTAAGTTGTATCATTCCGACAGCAACACTGCTGCCGTTTATTTGAGAGACCGTAACAGATATTTACCATTTTAAACGTTTGCTGCGTTTCTCCTCGAACTCAAACGAGTCCACGGATTGGCACTTGTCCTCGCAGGCGCTTGTCCTCGCCGCCTCCAGCATGGCCTCTTTAGCCGCCTGCTCGTAGTTGACCTCGTGTACGAGGTTGTAGTCGGCGGGCGGATGGCGAGTCTTGTAGCTGCTCCTCCCCGGTGGGGATCCTTCGTCGGGATCGCCGCAGAAGTCCATCTTCTTGTTGATATTTTTGACGCCCGGCGTCGGCATCACGCTGACCGCCAAGTCCCTGTCACTGCGGTGGCAGTTATTAGTCAGGTTGTTTATTGTCTCTCCCTCGCCAACGGTCTCTATCGGACCGTCGCGCTGGACTTTTGATCGGAAAAATCCAACAAGCACGGCGCACCCCGCCAGCAGCAGCAGCACCAGGGCCATGCCGGACCCCACGGCCATCCAGGGCACCTCTGACCCGCGGATTGCTGCGTGCTCCGGAAGCAAGAACTGGCAGTTTCTGCCGCCGTAGCCGGGGACGCACGCGCAGACGTAGCGGCTGTTCCTCTCGTGGCAGGTGGCGCCGTTGTGGCAAGGGTTGTGTTCGCAGCGGCTGATGGGCGAGCTGCAGTTGCGGCCGGTGTAACCCGGAGGACAGGTGCAGGTGTAACCGTCGGGACCTTCCTGGCACGTCCCGCTGTTTTGGCACGGGTACATGGAGCACTCGTCCCCGGTGTGGTCGCAGTTCATGCCGGTGAAACCGTCCGGACACTGACACAGGTACGAGTTGACGAGATCCACACAGTGGGCACCTAAAAAAAACACAGAGATGAGGAGTGAATGTTTGGTTCCGAATGAACGACGTTGGTGTTGGCGTTGGAAGCACACTGAAAGGCGCCAGACAAAACTGTGAGCGATGACACCAATGAAGACCGGTGGCTCTTACCGTTGGAGCAGGGGCCCGAGGTGCAGTGGTCGATCTTCTTCTCGCAGTTGAACCCGGCGTACCCGGTGGGGCACTGGCAGAAGTAGCCGCCGTCGTGGTTGTCAGCGCAGCGGCCGCCGTTGGAGCAGGGCCCGTCGGCACACGTCATGGCACTCAGCTCGCAGTTGTTGCCATAAAAGCCATGCGGGCAGGTGCAGGTGTGAGTGTTTTCCAAATCCTGTGATGGGGGGGAATAGGACAAGCTCGACATCAGGATCTCACAGCTGCTTCAAACTTTTGAATCTCAACATGCTGCACCCGTTCGGTTGTTCTCGTGCTCTTTTCAAACACTTTGTCTCCATTCTCTTTCCAAATTCATCGAAGAAAAGACCAAACTTTTAACACTTACCGCGCAGCTGCCCCCGTTGCGACAGGGGTTCCCGGCGCATTCGTTGACATGCATTTCACAGCTGGCCCCGGTGAAGCCGGGCCTGCAGGTACAGGTGTAGCTGCCCTGGCCGGTATTGCTACAAGTAGCTCCGTTCATGCAGGGCTTGTGGTGAGTGCAGTAGTTGAGATCTGGAGAGAGAGACACACAGCGGCACATGTGTTTTTTTTAGTCACAGCACACAACACATGGCAGCACAACAGCAGCAGAAGAAGAATGTCTTTCTGTCCTCTGGCACACTTGACTCTTTCTTCTCTTCTTCTTCTACTTTTTTTTGTGGTTGTTTTTGTTTCCTGCCCTTTTGTTCTCGCTGCTCATCTCGAGACAACTGCTGCTCTGTTGTTTCTTTACCACGGCGTCGCTATGGTGGCGCCTCGTCTCGTTCCTCTCCCGTCTCTTGTCTGTTTACAGACTTTTAAAAGATGACAGATCTTGTGCCGATTGTTAAAGCTTGGACTCTTTGTCCACTTTCCGTCCCCTAACACTGTCCTAGCCAGTGAGCATGGCTTCGATGATTTTACAACTGAGGTTGCCGGGTCAAAAGACGCCGAGGTGTCTCAGAGAAAATGAGGCAAAAGTTGGTGGAAGAATCTCTTTTTTCATCATTTAAATTCTTCCAAATGTAGTTAGGGCTTCACATTGACATAAAGTCATCAAAATGCTGATATAAGGAGAGTTTTATTAAACCTAGATTTCTTTAAAAAAAAAAAAAACCTGCACTTTGTTTAACCTAACTTTAAAACCTAGACGTCTTTCCAGCAGTAAATCTCTCTGGTTCCTTCCTGTCTTTCCTCATCACTCGTTACTCTCATCACACTCTCTCCTCACCTTGGTTGCAGAAGAGCCCCCCCCAGCCCTCCTGACAGTTGCACTGCCAGGGCTGCTGGCAGGTCCCGTGGAGGCAGCCCGGGTAGCGGATGCACTCGTCGCAGTAGCGGCCTTTGAATCCCACTCTGCACCTGTTGTTGTCCAATTAGGAAGAGGGAGGGAGGGGGAGAAGCACCGGTCAGTCCACTCACGTTACCTCCATGCGCCCCCCACTGAATTAATGATGAACGAAGCGAGGAAACCTACTTGCACTCTCCAGGTTTCTCACAGAAGCCGTGTTCGTCGTCGCAGCCGGGCAGACAGATCGCTGCGAAGGAGAGAGGAGACTTTTATTAGGACACGAAAGTCCGATTTTTTGTTTGCTGCTGAAGACGTAAAGACGCATCACCCACATCTCAGTATTATAGTTAAAGAAAGGAAAGGGGGGGGGGGCTCCTAAACCCATTCGCTGTTACCTTAAAACTCTCCTTATCACCGTGGAAGAATGTTCTGCTTAACATAGTGCTGAGACAAAGGAGGGAGTGTGTGAATGTGTGTGTGCCACACTCACACACAGACCCCCTCAAAACCCACCCCACCACCCTCTCTTTTTTTTTCTTCTTCTTCGCTGCGGGTCAAAACTCTTTTATTCATTCTGTGCACACACACACACACACACACACACACACACACTCCCCTTAATGTCTCGGATTGGGGCAGATAAGAGTGGACAGCTGGCGAGTGTGTTGCCAGTGCGCGACAGCTGCTCCATTGTCTCCTCTCTGCCGGCAGCTGCCCACTTCAAACAATACCTCCCCCGCCTCGGCCAATCAGCGCCCGGGCCCACTCCCGGAGCAACCAATCGGAAGGTAGCATGTAAATTTATGGCACGCGTGAGATTATTCCCCAAAAAACTTTCCTTAGAATAAATCAAGTGGTCGTGTGTGTGTGTGTGTGTGTGCGTCTGAGGGAGGAGGAGGGGGTGCGTGTGGTGTTTACGCACAAGTTGCCTTCTAACGGCACTCAGAGGATCCGAGTACAGTCCCGACACAGAAATTAACTTTTTTTATACATTTTCTACACCAACAACAAACAACGATGGTCTCACACGCTCTTTGTGTTACAACGTGTCCTCTATGAACGCTTATTGCGTCTTAAAATATAATATATATTCCCAGCAACTCACACGTGCACACGCTCCCATAACGCATTATGGAGTGTTTTTTTTGTTACTCACGTTCAGTGCAGTAATGTCCCTTCCACCCGGAGTCGCACACGATCTCCCCGCGCTCCCCGCAGGTGAAGTGGCCGAAGGCGTCGTCCCTCGGCCGGCAGAACACCGAGCAGCCGTCCCCGTAGTAGTGCTCGTCGCACACGAAGCGGTACGAGTACCTCAGCTCCGTATTCCCGCCGGTGTGCAGGTCCTGGGACCATTCCTCGCCCACCGTCAGGTGCCTCTGGGTGGTCATGGTGCTGACGACGCGGTCTGGATTCTCTGGAGTGCACATGTGGGAGGCGGGCTGGTTAAGGAGGTGCGTGAATGTGATAAAATATTGAAAAAATGGGGGGGAGGGTGTTTGTTTCCATACCTGTGGAGAGGTCGTCTTTGGAGTCGGTGTGTAATGCCTCGATGATCAGCGAGAAGGTCCCCTGGGAAGACAAATGGCTTCATGAGACAGGTGGCCAGCGGAGAGATGTGGGCGATAACATCCAGCCCGAGGCGGTTCTTCTATGCGCGCACTGTGCTGAATGCAAACCGCCTAACCTGATCCGGTGACACCAAATCCCTCACAAAACTCTGCGCCCTCCAACCCTGAATTTTGTGGTCAGAAATCGTGCCGCAGCGCGTTTTTTACGCACGGATTTACACCCCCCCCCCCCCTCTCTCAAAAAAATGGCGCGATTTCGCTGATGTTCACTTCGAAATGGACACACAGGACGGCCGTACTTACCGGCCACGTGAAGCCGAAGTTAATCCTGATGGGGTTGCTGAACGAGCTCTCCGGGATGACATCGGGGACCTGGAACGAGTTGGATCCGAGCACGGGCGTCACGGCGCCGCCGTAGGTGCACGGGGGCTCCGGGGAAGCGTTGGGCTGGTAGTGCTTCAGACAGATCCTGAAGAAGGTCTTGCATTCGCACTGCTGCTGGAAGGACGAGGTCAGGCCCCCCTTACAGCAGTTCTTGTTGCCCTGCACCCCCTTCTTGTTTAGGAACTCCTGCAACTTCAGCTCGAAAACTCCCGAACAAAACCCCTGCGTTGGAAAAGCAGCTTATTATCACCAGCTTCACACTCAGTATACCGCGTATGTGTGTGTGTGTGTGTGTTGTGGTGGGAGGGGAGGAGAGGAGGATGGGGCGGGGGGGTGATGGTTCATTGTTAGGGAAAAAATAGAGAATCGGTTTCTTACCTGGCACAGCAACATGGACATGACGGCGAGAGTCAGCAGGATGACGCGCCCCATATTAAATAAATACATAATAAATAATAAATAAATAGAGTAGAAAGTCTCAGGGCTCGGCTTGTCCTCAGGGTGCCTCCTCCTCTTCAAGCCCTCTGGGGAAGATGCATCGAGCACGTTTCTGTCGCCTCGCGGGGTTGTTGTTTTTTCTCGTCAACTGCTGCCGCTGTCAGCCACGCCGCTCTCATGTCCCGAGGAACAAAAAAGGAGGATAAATCCCAAACCTTAAAAAAGAAAAGAAAAAGAAAGTCACAAAACAAGAGATGTGAACTAAAAGAAAAAAGTCCTCCAGTTCCGTTATAAAGCGATAATCCAGTGCGTAAAGAGAGATTTCAAAAAAAAGATGGGTTCCTTGATTTGTTTGTTGGGAAAGTGACAAATTTTAGGAAGTAGCGTTTTTGTTGTTGCTTGAAGGTCTTGGTCTAACCCAAGGACAGATTTGTCACTGGTCCAACATGCTTCCTTCTTCCTCCCAATGTCTCTCCTCACTCTGAACTGTGCGTCTGTCTCTGGCCGAGGCCGCCTGCAGCCTGTTATATACTGCCTGACACATGCTATGGTAATAACATGCAAATGGCCCCCCCCCCCCTCCTCCTCCTCCCGACTTCACCTCCCAATCTGGCCCGGCTCTCTACAATGGGATCCCATGCAAGTATACCCCAGCAGCCCCCTTATTTACCCCTGCAGCAGAATGCGCTCTACAGCGTTAATACCTGAGCCCGGAATGGAGACGTGTGAAAGTATTTCGACCAAATATGAAGTGAAAAAGAGAGAGAGAGGGAAAGTTGTGTGACTCCTACAGGCGGAGGAAAAGACTGTCGGATAGATAACCTGTTGAGGAAAAAACAAAAAGTGAACTATCTTACAGAAATGAATTCACGGGTTTTAGAGAGCATCCTCAGAGGGAGTACAGCTTGCAGCGTTACAAATCAGCTATGTGGGTGTTTTGGGGTTTATTTGTAGGAGATCACACAGTTTCCTTTAAATGAACCGCAGAGGACCGACATGTAAAGACTTCTGAACAATGCCAGATTTCCTTCTGACAGGGTGTAAGTGGCGCGTGTGTTGAATTGGTTTCCTCCAGCTGTTGTCTCACTGGACAAACTTCTTTGTCTTTTTTTTGTGTCATAACATGTTTTTTGGGTAAAGTGCCAAAAAACAAACCCACAAAAAAACGAACAGTTTGAAGTTGATTCAAAAGTTCTAAAGAGAAAGAGAAAGAAAAAAAGAAGTTTCTCAGTCTAAACCCTGACTCAGTTAATTGTTTACACCCCACCTCCTCCTCCTCCTGCTCATTCTCTTCCTCCTCTCCTCCTCTGCATGCACACCACTCTGCATTTTGGTATTTCTGGTTGTGGGAAGAATTTGATGCTTTGAATCGACTCAAAAGACCAAAGAAAACATTCCTTGGCAGAGCTGTGTGGTGAGGTAAACGACTTGAGGGGCTGGACTCCTGCTTCGCCATTTTTTTTGCTCTCCCCTTCTTCTCATTCTCCGGGATAAGATTAAAAAAAAAGAAAAAACGCGTGTATACATGTGTGTATACGTGCGTGCAAGAGGGCGCGCGCGCGCACTGGAGTCGCTCGCGTGGCCAACTTGAGGGGGAACTTTTGTTATTGTGGTGTGGTGGAGGAATAAGTTTGCTCTCTCTCTCCCCCCTCCTCAGCTGTATGGTAATTCGGCCAGCACCTGCTCTCCCCTCAATAACAGCGTGCGCGCGCCTCCCTTAGCTGAGCGCGCGCGCCCACACGTCCCATACACAATACCCTTTCCTCCACACACACGCGCACACACACTTTTCACTTCAAACAAACATAACCGGACGCATATCGCATTTATTTGCTTTTTCTTCTTCTCTTCTCTAAATATGTCTCTGTGTGAATGTGGTGTGTGCATATGCGCGCGCGTATGAATAAGGGGGGGGGGGGGGGGGGGG
>NW_022280156.1:341864-349099 GCF_004355925.1 Anarrhichthys ocellatus | reverse complement strand
GTGATTTTTTTTCTCCTTCTTCTTTTTCTGCTTTATGAAGGGGGGCCTATATGGCGAGGCTGTGCGCGCGGGCTGCACCGTGCACGTACATTGCGTCACTGTGTTCAGATATGCGCGTCACGGCGGCTTGCCGTTCTGTTGTGTGCGCCTCTCCGGTTCCCCGTTACCTGCTGTTGCACACGCGGTTGTCAGGGGAGCCCCCCCCCAATAAAAGTGACATGCTTTCCCTTTCTCACCCAAAGTACCTTCACTTGTGATGTCGCATAACAGGGTTGATGTGTCTAGTTACTTATTACCTCTAATCAATGGCAGCAATAACCAAACAAAGTCCTCCTCCGTTAATAAAGCTGTCCGTCTCTCCTTTCTCAAACCAAACGCCGGCTGGACCGTGACCATCACAACCAACGTGACAAGAAGAAAACAATCTATTTAGTTTTTTTCACTCAAGAGGAAGAAGAGACTTCTTTGATCCTGAACGGAGAAGAGTTTGAAATGTTATAGCTTGGTGCCACTGGACCTTTAAAACAGCTTTTAACACCCAGAAAGTGAATGCACGACGAGCTGCAGGCTAACCCTCCAATGTGGGAACATATTAAGTGAACTACGCGTCTAAAATAAGGATGGAAATGTCTGCAAACTGGAGTAAAAGGCATAATGCGGGAAACTAATTTGAAAACCTCCACGCAACATCAAAACCATTCTCAGTCAGTTGTTGTGCACTTCACCAAAGTTAAACTGTGTGTGTGATAATACTAAATCTGAACACTGCAAAGAAACCAAACTAGAGCCAGAACTGAAACCAGGAGCTGAACCAGTACAACTGAAATAAATAAATAAACTCTGCCCATTTAGGACTCGTCCCCCATACAGTATATTTTCTGTCCCCCTTTCTTCTCCAGGGCCAAGAGGCTGCCGGCTGAGCTCTGACTGTTTAACTAAAGTGCTACTGTAGGGGGCTGCTGTAGTTTAACTCCTGCCCACCAGTAGCTGCGCCAAACAAAAAAAAAAAAGGGTGACTCGGGGTCTGACTATTCATCCATTATCTGCGCTTTAATTTCCATTGATTGTGAATGCAGGGGGGAGGGGGGGGGGTCTTCGGTGAAGGACCACGACACGCCTTCAGACGCGGACAGACCCTTACAAGCCATCTGCCACTAACTCTCCCCCACCCCTCCTCCTCCACATCCAGAAAACGACGTTTATTTCCCTGCTGCCCTCCCTCCCTCCTCCGGCCTGAAGCGCACGTCTCTATGCGCCTCTGTCCACCGGGCTCCGTCTACACTCAACTGGAAGCATGTTAAGGGACCTGTAACGGTATGGGCCCTCCGGGGCCATATGGCGAGGGGGAAGCCAGGAGGAGAGACACCACATGGTCACTCGTGGGAACGTAAACACGGCGCGCATCACACGATATCGATCATATGAAGCGGCGATTGGGGAAGGGGGGGGGAGGGGGGGGGGGGTATGCGGGAGGGACGGTGCTATACTGTGCGACGATCAATTGATTTTCTTTTACACTGATAACTCAGCAGTGTTTAGGAAATATCGACGCATCCTCAGCCGGAGTGAAAGCTTTCATAGCGCGGTGAGTGATGGTGCCGGGGTTGGTGGTTCCGTTCCCTGAATGATGCAGGAGGAGCAAGGCACCAGACCATCACTGCCAGATTTGGATGGAGTTGAGGAGGAGGAGGAGGAGGAGGGGAAGGGGGGGGGGGGGGGTTCTTATAGAGTCCACTCGTGCTTAAACTGTAGGCTAGTGAAAGCCTAAAGGAAATGGCAGGTTTTGAATCAGCACTTTCTCAGGAGGAGAAGCTTTTACGCACGCGGCCTGCGGGTGCGTAATGATGATTACGCATAAAAAAACTGTCGAAAAGTTACTGCAGTAATCAATTAGAATTCTTACATGCTATTCAGTGAGTTCATTAATTGGTGCTTTATTGTACTTCATTCAATTTTAATTGAATTTATTTGTTGCTGTGATGTGGCGTTTTATCCGTGAGGTTTATCTTTGGTTTAGGACGAGACCCGCGCTGTCTTTCCCCGTCTGGTTCGCCCGTTTTACCTGCTGAAACGCACAGATCAACAGGCTCCTTTGTGTCCAGATCAGATTACTGTGGCCAGCTGCTGGAAGAAGGGGCCACAGGCCAGATCCGCGGCTCCCCAGGGCTCTTCGGCGCTCCGCGAGTCTCCCCACGGCTTCCCACGGCTCATCGAGGCTCCCGGTCCGGGCTGCTGTCTGTTATTTGCATACGTTGCTGTTATACTGGAGACGTGCTGAGCTTAAGTTTATGGGAAGAGTGCCGCAGTAATTACGTGGGGGGCCCAGAGACGTTATAAGTGTGTGTGAGTAGGGAGGGGGGTGGTGTGCGTCTGTCTGTTTGTGCGGACGCACTGGGGACCTAAGGGGGAGGTAAAAAGGGGGAGCTGTACGTGGCCAGTCGCGTGCCAATGTTTATGAAAACACATCTGCCGCGCACCCCGGGTTGACGCACCACAACATATGCGGGTCCCTATGAATAAAATCGATAACCCCACAGCTGATGCTGCGCGCTTACACACAACAAATACTCAAGCTAGAGCCGATGAGAGATCAACCCGCCGAGATGACCACGAGCTAAAGGGTTAAACAAACATCGATTATAAACTTAATAAATGTAGTGAGGATGAAAACGCACATTCATGTTCCTCTGAGAATACCCCATTATTACATGGATACCATATGGCTCCATGAGGGCCACATACCTCAAGTTTGTGTAAAAATGTCTTCTACATACATCTACCATTTAGAAATGTCCCTCTTGGAAAAGTATACAAATAGGCGACAAATTAAAAGACAAAAACATGATGCAAAAACTTGATACTTTCTAGAATCAAACATCCTACGATGCTCTGAATGAGGAGGAAAAGAAAAGATCACATCCACGGAATACGGAGAACTTCTGAATGCTTTGATAGTTATGTGAATCATTTGTTGTGTCTCACAATCGCCAACACCTGTGTGAGTTTTTGGAGCGCCATGTCAGGCTGTTCTCTCGATCTAAACACCAAATGATGGGATATCCTTTGGGAGCACGGTGTTACGTCCCTAAGGAGGAACCAGAGACCTTTGTGATTTTTTAAGCCATTTTATAGAGATGCGAAGTCCCGCCCCTTCCGGTGTCCCGCATCGGACCTTATTTCGTAAACAAATAGTCAACGGGGAGAGACAAATAATTTTTTTTGATCCCGTTTGTGCCATAAATTACACACATGATGTTCGTCAGTTCAAAAGATCATTTTCAACATCAAGAAAGTGTCCGTCTGTCGCATTTTTGTTTGTCTAACACCGCTCAGTGAATTACATCTCTCGTCCCGCACAATGTACGTCCCCAACACCAACACGGCCGCTACCTTGGCTAGCTAGCTTGCTAGCTAACTTAGCCATGTTCCACACATTATTGTAACGTTATTTTACCTGATGAGTTTTCATCCAGCGACTTTTTTTAATCAGCCGGGAAGAGAAAGAACAAGCGAAGACCCATTGATGCTGTTGTGAGTTCATCCCGGTACGAAACACACTATCGTAGCTTCAGAGAGACGTCACTTACGAGACTTTTGTGTGTTTAAGTCTTTCTAACTCCGTATTTTTCACAGTCTTATACTTCAACAGTTTTACGACAAAGTGAGACTTTCTTGACGTGCAAAATTATCTTTTAAATTGTCAAACATCGGATGTGTAATTCGTGGCAAAATTCAAAAAGGTTGAAAAAATGTTCTTGTCTTTTTGTCATTTTGTTTCCTATACGGCTGCTGTGATGGTCGGTCAGTCGTTCCACCACTTTGGCCCACATTGAAATATCTCAACGGCTTTGGATTGTCGTCAAAGTTTGTACAAGCATTCACGGTCCCCAGAGGATGAATCCTTCTGACTTTGTTAGACCTCTAACTTCTCCTCTAGCGCCTCCATGAGGTTCACATTTGTGGTTTTGAGTGAAACGTCTCAACAACTATTGGATGGATTGCCATGAAGTTGACATTCATGTCCCCAGGATGAATTGTAATAACTTTGTCCAATACTTTTGCTTTATGGACCAAATACCTGCAAAACTAACCACATTCCCATCATCCCAGCTGCACTTTGTGTTCACGACTAATTAGCAAACTTGGTAAACATTACGACATGTTAGCATGCTGATGTTTAAATGCTCTAAGCCTCACGGAGTCTATCGACGAGAAGTATCGGAGAAGCCGACATAGTGCTGCACGAATGAGTCCGAAAACCCAGAAATGAGTCGGCACTCTTTGCACTTCCTGTTCCCATGTGTTTTTGGTTAGACGCCACCATAGAGTAGTTAGTTCATAGCCTAACGTTAGCTTTTTACTTCTGCTGATTGTATTCACGCATCAAAAATCATAAAAGTTGTGTTCATTTGTTAAGATTATCTTGCTGAACAAAAGGTGTGAGTATCATAAACGTTATTATCTGCAATAATCCCAAATCCAATCGAAATATCCTTGTAACTTCCTGGTTGGCCTACAAAAATACGTCATCACTGCAGCACTTTTATCGGAAAAGGGAAGCCACAAAATACTTGGCGGGTGATTGGACGAACCACCTGTCAATCAAACTCTGAAGAGAGTTTAGAGAAAAGCCTTCAGTGTGAAGAAATACTATTCTGGTACAACTGTTGCTGTTGCAGAATCTACGCTAACATCTTGTTGTTTTAGAACAATCAGTCGCCTCTCCGTGTTGCGTCACACACACCTAAACCACGTCTAGCTGCCATAGCTCCTAACAAGAGGGCGACACAAACGCATCACTCAAAGCATCACGTGATATCAAGAGAATCCAGCTGCTGTGGAATGTAAAGACATTATTGTCTCTCATTAGTCACCTATCTGACGTGGTGTACAGTAAAGGGACAATACAAGCTGTTAAATGTTAATTAATTGATTGTGAAAATAAAAGTAGAGTAGATGAGCACACTGAGCTCTGTTTGCTGAGAGATTTATTGTGCCACAATGCAATAAAATCGCATCCAATAAACTCATAAAACAATAAAAAGCACTTATCTTCCACGTATCTTCCCTGTCGTGACCAGCAGCTTATCAGTGACGTGCAGTCACCTGTGTCATAAACACTACACGGGCACAAGTAGGAGGACGCCCACGTGTATAATTGGAGACTAATCTGCTGCTCTAACAGCCTCCACTTCACTGGTTTCAGGTTTTTGTGGCAGATTTTTGGAACCCGGCTGCAAGGATTTGCTCAGAAGTCCAACACTGAGTTTGTGTATTTTCAATAATCAATTAATTTGCCATTTTTATTTATTGTCACAGTTATGAAATCACAGCAATCCTCATCTCAATTTCACAGAGCCCCAGGTGACGTTTAAATTATTCGTCTTGTTTGACCAAAACCATACGATTTACCGGTGAAATACACGAGCACGACGAGGGATAACTCGTATTTGAGAAGCTCGACAGCAAATGCTTGACATTTGTGCACAAGAAATGACTTTTCATTTACAATCAAAAACGTCCGGGTTAATCGATGAATCTATGGCATTGGCACAAGTTGAGCTTTGAGTCATGTTGAAAGAGGAAAGGGCTGAACAGCTGACACCAAATTGAAAGCACATTATTGTATAAGAGTCCAAACCGTGAACAGAAACTAAATGCAATGTATTTAAAGTGGGGAGGAAACAACATGGCTGATTTTTAAAAATTTTTAATTTTGGACCCAGAAGAAGTGCAGTCCTCCATTTGTCCCCCTTCTACTTTCTACTCCAGTTTGGTTCCATCAAGGCTTAATCACCAGTGTGAGTGATGACGGAGTAAATGGAGGAAGTCCACCTCCCCTCCCCTCTCTCCCTCTTTCTCTCTCTCCCTAACTCTCCCTCTCTATCTCCACAACCATGAGCATCTGCCCAGAAATGAACAGATGTAGGCACCTGCGTTTGTGGGCCCACATATGCGCACATGCCCCCCTCCCCAAACCCCCTTTCAACCTTCCATGGGACCCGGAGCCGACCACAATGGGGAGAGATCAGGGATGCAGTAACCAAATACTGCCTATCCCCCCAGGACACTCGCTCTGTTAGAGGCATTGTCACCAGTTATATCAAGTGGCTGCACCAAACAATCTGCTGTATGACTGCTCATTTGAGACACAACATAATTCAGAGGCACAGAGGGGGGGAGGGTGGTGGGGTGTGCAGAGGTGGCTGCCTGGATGATTTCTATGGCTCCAATATGGTGGCTATAAGTGGTGGGTGTTTTAAACAAGTGGAATCAGGTTTGTCGTGCAGTCGGGGTTTGATTGAATTGAAGCTCGGGATAAGTGGCCGTTGGGCTGGTTCGGAGGGCCCGGGGGTGGCAGGTGCTAGCTGGGGAGGGAGGATGAAAGAGAGGCAGGGTGGGTACAAGACCAGGTTACACATAAAAAATAAAAAAAACCTTGTTTTTGTTGGAGGAAAGAGGTCCGGATAATGGCGCCATAATAGCCCCCCCCCCCCTCACCCGCCCCGTCCCTATCTCTCAGCTGCCGCTGGACGACAGAGGATCCACACGCACCTGTTGTCGTCCCCCTATTGTGTCCCCGGCTAGCGTTAACGTGCTACACCTCAGGAATGCTCCCCGTCCAGAGGCCGGGCTGCTGGTCCCAGGAGAGAGCTTAGCCACGGTGGGACGAGCGGAGGGTGTCAGGAGTGTGTGTGTGTGTGTGTGTGTGTGGGTGTGTGTGTGTGTGGAGGAGCAAAGGGGAGTGTGTGTGGGGCAGGGGGGGGAGAGCAAGAGAACCAGCAGGGAAGCTTTAGAGGACAAGACAAGGAGAAGGAGGGGAGGTGGAGGTGGGAGGGAATGAGAAGCCAGTGTCCTCTCTCTCTCTCTCTCCTCCCCTCCAGGGGCCTGTCCAGAGAGCCCTGTCCTAAATCACTGGCCCCCAGGGGGAAGGCTCTCCATTGTGAAGAGATGGCCCCTGCAAGCTGGGCCGCCAGCTGCCACTGCTGCAGCGTCATGCCCACCCCCCCCCCCCAAACACACACACACCTCCTCCCAGTGTATCCCCTCCACCTTCAGCACCATGACAATGCTCCCTGCGACCAGGGCCACAGGCCAGCGGAGAGCATTAAAAAGGACTTGGAGGAGACTCTTGACGAAAGGCCACAGAGGAGCAACATGTTTTTCGGCCCAACATTAATGATGACAAACTCGGAGCAGGGTTACGGTGCACTGGACGAAATCGACCCCCCCCC
>NW_022280156.1:340527-341764 GCF_004355925.1 Anarrhichthys ocellatus | reverse complement strand
CCAGAGGGAATAAAACAGAACACTGAATGACAGACAGAGAGATCATAATCAGAACTTACTGCAACTTGGTGGCTGACATCCAAAAGTATAAAGGGAAAGCTTGATTGGAGATGCCGGACTTGGAGGTCCACTGTGGTCCTGAAAGGATCCCAGCTGTCTAATCCTTCTCAATTCTTCCAAGTCGAAGGAGATTAAAACAGTATTTATTTCACTTTTCCTTCTCAGATGACACTGTCAGCACTTTTTTTTTGCTTCCTTAAAAATAAAATCCAGACTTCAACCTCGAGACTCAAACCATAAAAGTAGCAAAGTCTGTTCTGTCGTCATGCAGACGCTGATGCTGGTCTTATCAATTCATCTCTTTAACAGCCCCCCCCATCGGTCCCCGGTCACCTGACTTATATTTTAGAAAGTTCTTTATTTAAATGGCCAAGAAGAGTTTAATCTCCGTGTGTCTTACGGACTCTCTCTGAGTCTGTTGAACACCGCTGAACACAAAGATATTCCCTCATTTTAAAGTCTTTTTACGCACAACCAACTCTGCGCTGTTATATCCGAGCTGCCTGGTGACGTGAAGACTCAGACGCAGAGGACGGAGCTCCTGTTGGAGGACACATTAGTGCAGCAGTTCATTTGGACGTTTTTTTTTTGTGTCGCTGTTTTATTTGAAGTTGGAATCTTTCAGCTGCACCCGATGAGCCGTGCTGCCTCGCCAGACGTAACTGTTGCAGATTCACTAAATAGACAGACTTTCTTTTTTTCATTATTATTATTTCATCCCCCGCCGCCGCCTTCACCGCTCTGTAGCAGGATTTTCCCATCCATAGCTAAGGGAGGCGTGCTCCATTGTGCAGCTTCTAATGATGATTGTAATGATGGCTTGTCCATCTTTGATAAGAAACAGCTCGCCCCTCATTAAAGGGCCCGGGGCCCCGGTTCTCATGGCCGCCGGTCCCCCTTTTTACCCCGGAGTCGGACAGCAGGCGAAGGGGAGGCGAGACGACACCCGCGGCACACGCCTGTTGACCGAGCCACAAAGCAAAAGCGTGTGACACTCGCCCCACCCCCGCCGGTCCCATTGTCCTCCCCGTGGGTCCCACAGACAAGACCAATCCTGTTACCCTCCCACCCCTCACTCACCCCCCTCCTCCTCGCAACCACAAAAACCACAGCACTCGCTTTGCAGCTCAACACACACACACACACACACACACACACACACACACACACACACACA
>NW_022280156.1:335243-340517 GCF_004355925.1 Anarrhichthys ocellatus | reverse complement strand
CACACACACACACACACACACACACACACACACACACACACACACACTCCCCTTTCCCTTATTTCCCCTCACAATCAATTTTACCAATCAGCTGATCAGCTGATCTCTCTCTCTCTCTCTCTCTTTCTCGCACATCCCTCACCCCACCGCCTCCCCCGTCACCATCAGCTGCTACGTAAGGTGGAAATCCATCATTGTGTGTGAAGGTGCTCCTGCATGCTGCACAGCCATTACCATACACACACACACTTAGGGTGGGTGGGGTGGGGGGGGGAATTTACTGATTCACATGCAGACAGTATTTCTTGGTGGTGTTGGAGGAGGGTGTGGCAGGTGGGTGGGGTCTGGGTTTTAGGGATGCTGGATGGTGGTGATGGTCGTGGGATGGAGGAGATGAGAGGAGGAAGGGGGAGGCACGGGGTGACGGGGAGGGAGGAGGGGGTGGGGGGTTGCCGCGGCTGCCGGGGTCAGGCCTGTGTGTCCTGGGAAAGTTGGGTTCTCCATTTAAATCTGCACATGTTGCGGCCTTCTGGTGGCTGCGTGAATGCGCACGGTGACAGATGGCCCCGGCCCATAACTATAGAGTCCGAGCACCCCGGTCCCTCGAGGGAGAGAGGGAGAGAGAGAGGGAGAGAGGGGGAGAAAGAGAGAGACGGTGCAGGGGGAGAAGAGGAGAATGTAGCGCTCAGCTGATCCCATCAAAAAGAGAGATGAGAGAAGGAGGAAAGGCAAGAAGAGGAGGAGGAGGGTTGATGGTGTGTGTTTGTATCTCTGTGTGTGTGTGTTATAAAGGGGGAGTTCTTAATCCCAAACTCTAAATTGAGTTAATGTATTTGCCTGGTCTGCAAACTCCAATAGGAGGCCCGGGGTCCCCAAAGATTCTGATTAGGTGTCTAGTTTATCAGATGTCAGAGGAGGAGGAGGAGGGAGACTGTTTGTACATGAGGAGAATGGCAGCTTTTGTTATGTGTGTGTGTGTGTGTGTGTGTGTGTGTGGACTGGGTTTCTGGGTTTTGTGCCAGCTTCTGGAGCAGGGCTGCCCGATGTCTCCATTCACAAACTTGGTGGATCTCTGTTGTTTTCCCGCTGACTCCTCGTTGATCCCATTAAGCAGCGATGTCAGCGGCTGGTTAGAGATTATCTTTTTTAGCAGATTCAACACCGCTGAGGAGCTGATAGTTGTGTGATTGAGTGATGGTTCAGGTCCTCACAAGTCTGCAGTAGAAGTACAAACAAGCACACAAATAGAGTAGGCCTCTGTTTAAAGGGTCAACTCACCTGTATCATGAAATAACATTTCATCCAGACATATATATATATATATATATACATATATATATATATATGTATATATACATATATATATATATATTTATTGTGTTTATATATATAAACACAATAAAGTGAACAATAAAAGAGACACAAATTATAATACAAAATGAAGTTAAAGAAAATAAGTTAAAGTATAAATGTGGTTTAGTATAGAGTTAGTTGAATCGTAACCTTTTTTCCTTTAATTTAAAGATAAGATGTGCGTGTGTTTGTGTTCGTGTGTGCGTGTGTTTGTGTGTGTGTGTGTGTGTGTGTGTGTGTATACTTTGTGAGGATTTAGATCTTCAGAGTGACAACATGTCTGGAAGGTGAGGACATTTCGTCAAAGGTCTGTTTGAGGGTTCAGACTTTGTTTTGAAGGTTGAGGGTGGAATCAGGTTCAGGTGTTATGTTTGTGAGTGTCCTCACAAAGATGGGAGTACAGGGTATATGTGAGTGTGTGTGTGTGTGTGTGTGTGTGTGTGTGTGTGTGTGAAAATGTGTGAAAATGTGTCTTGTTCGTTGCTGGTGTGTATGGTTTCACTCCTACTCACTGGTGTTTTTGGTGCCGTTCAAAGCATGTTAACACATTCTGCCTCCCACGCACGCACACACACACACACACACAACACACACACACACACACACTTTATAGAACATTACATTGACTTTAAAGGAAAAAGAGAACATGTAGACATTCCAGTTAAAAAGTATGGACAAAGAAAAATCTAAAGGTTTGTGTTCCGTGTCAATGTTCAGTCCGCTCTCTCTCCCTTTCTTTCTGTGTCCCTCTCTCTTTCTCCCTTTCCCTCCTTCCCTTTCCTTCCCTCCCGCTTTCTCTTTCCCTCCCCCCCTCTCTCTCTGCTGTGTATTCGCTGCTGGTGACTGATGAGAAACGGTGACTCATGTCGCTTCCCTCTCCACAGCTGACGTGACTCCACCACTAGGGGGCGTCAGTCCGCCGCGTCCCCTCCACCTGTCAACAGTCAGGTGGAGATGAGACCGACTGAATGGATGTTGTAGGACCACAGTAGTGAGTCAGAGTGATAAAGAAAAAGAAATTGCAGTCTGTATTTGTGTGTTATTGTCATTTATTTGATCATTATTCAGAAGCAGAGGGAGCGGGTTTTGTCTCCAGGAGTTCAACCAGCGAACATTTTTACAGTGAAATGTAATCCATTTAAAAAACATTGGTAGCAGCTGCACTGCATGTAATCCCTCTGCAAGGCTTTTTGTAATAAATAAATAAAAAGCTAAAAACAAAGCCATTTATTTATTGTTTGGCCCCTGTTGCAGAAAGATACTCCATAACATATGTAAATCAACTGTCAGTAAAGGTTTAGAGTTTCATTTCAACTTGTAATTGGCTTAAGAGGGAGACATGCTGTATATTTTACTCAATGGGATAAAGGTTTTCCAGTAAGCTTAGTTCATTTCACTCAGAGCCTCATATGGCGTTCTGCTCGGTAAGCCTCTTAGGAATCACGAGCGCAGCAGATGTAGAGAGAATGCCAATCAGGAGCTCCTGCTGAGCGGAGAAACCCGACGGCTGGGCCACTGCGAGCTTCAAATCTCTACCACGGTTCACGCAAAAACGCAGCTAAATATCGTTTTGGTTTACAAACAGCGGGAAGGAACAGGTGAGCTGTCAAGGAGATGCAGCGCGCAGGGAGTGCCCAACGATTCTGAACCGCCTGGCAACAGAAAAACAAATCCTTTCCTCATTTGAGAGCAGAGCCATGCTTCCTCTGGAGGTCGGGAAGCAGAAGCCGCGCCGCGTGTCGGAACCGATGTGCGGGGCAGACAGTCCTCCGGTCCCGACTCGACGCTTAAAGAACCGGGACTTCCCCCTGAGCGTGAAGCGCCGGCGGTCCGGCTCCGCACCTGAGCGCAAGTTGAACTGCGTCCTGGTTGGAGACGGAGCGGTGGGCAAGACCAGCCTCATCGTCAGCTACACCACTAACGGATACCCGGCAGAATATGTTCCCACCGCGTTTGACAACTTCACCGGTAAAGTCTGACATCAATGTGGCTGATT
This sequence comes from Anarrhichthys ocellatus, assembly GCF_004355925.1. Lineage (NCBI taxonomy): Eukaryota > Metazoa > Chordata > Actinopteri > Perciformes > Anarhichadidae > Anarrhichthys > Anarrhichthys ocellatus. The sequence goes on along the minus strand of NW_022280156.1, from coordinate 337,168 downwards.
TTGAGCGTTACGCACAAGTTTTACGCACAACTAAATGTTAACGATTAAGGTTACATGTCAAGTTTCCCGTTTTAAAGCCTATATTATATGGTGTCCATGTCCGCTTTGTAAAGACACTCAAACACGTGCTTTCTATATCTTCTCAGTGATGGTTGTGGTGGACGGAATACCAGTGAGACTGCAGCTCTGCGACACGGCTGGACAGGTGAGCTGCACCTTTTTAGAGTTTGAATATAATACACAGACTAACAGTTAGCATACCTGAACACGTGGTGCAGTTGTAAAACAGATGCATCCGCTGCGGGCTCCCTAAACGACTCAACCACTGAGCTTCACTTCTTTCTTTCTTTCTCGTCCTGCTTTTTGTCGCCACAGAAATGGGGGCTGGTTGATGGATCAATCAACGTAAGTCATCAGTGATCAATAAGTATTTGGCAGTAATGTGTGTAACAGTTTTGCAGTTCTTGGTGTGTTTGTGTTTTCCCCCCACCATGCAGCCTGTTTTTAGTCCTGGACTTGAAATCCTCTAAGACCCGCTTTAGTATAAGTTGCCCCCCTGTGGCTCCAAAGCTTACAGCGCCCCCTGCAGGAAAACACCGAATCTGTTTCAGAAGTTTTGCCCCCCCCGTCACCCTGTGCTCCATCGCCCTCTTTTGGTTGAGTGTATCCTTTCATCCAACCTTCTCCTGTTAGCTTCCCTTTAACTGTCGGAAAAATAAAGCAAGATTCAGTAGCCTACCTTTTCAAACATAAAGTGACACAAACAAAATCACATCTAGTCTGTTTTATGCATCAAATCAAGTCAAAGGTTCGATTTGACTAAATTAGAGCAGCATCTCTTTCCAGTAACGGCGTATAATAATCCACAGACCTCACTGTCAACCAATTTTAAATCGACTATTTGGAAGAAGAAGTAGATTTACGTAAGAGATAGTATCCAGAAATCTGAGACACATTGAACCAAAACCATCTGCCAAATACCGGTGGAGGTGAGAGAGAATTTGCAGTGAATTTGGGTGAATCGACCATAAACAAAGTTTTGGCTTTTACGCCGTGTGTCAAATGTGAAACAGGTATAAATTTTAAAATTAGCATCCTAAAAACTTACACAAGACCTGGTCCACATCAAACACTTCTGTGGTGGACCTCGTCAGACTTGGACATTAACACAGAGAGCTGTTTTCAAATCAAACCTTTTGTTAAGGTAAAAAAAGAGAGAGAACCAGTTCAGTTTTGCATTTAAACTGTGCAGTAAAACTACCTGATTACTCAAATTTAGACCAGATTAATTCCGAACATCCAAAGCTTGTTATACACCCTGTTTCAGAGTCCAGATCAAAACCTGCTGTGATCCAACTAGCCAGTGTTTTGAGTTTCGATTTAGATAAAAAGACCTGAATCTGAAGCCAAATTAAAAACTATTTTAGTGGTTTCTCCTAGATCCACATTTTTTTTCCATTTCCTTATTTCGTGGTCTATGTTAGTTCTGATTTATCTGGAGGTTTTTGTTTTCTGTTTTGTTCCTTACTTCATTCATTTGTTTAGTCTGTTTTATTTTGAAAGGTACTGACCTCATTAGTCGTATTTGGTTTCACTTCCTGCATTTGTCTTTTATTAAAGACAAATCTTTTATTAGTCTCTTGGGTGTATTTCAGTCCTACTGTTTCCCTGTTTCAGCTTCAGGTTGTTAAGTTGCTGGTTTCTACGTCCTGTTTGGACTTCAAGCTGTAACTTATTTAAATTAAATCATCATACTCGACCTGCTGCCTCCTCAACTCTTCATCTGCATTTGTACTGATGTTAAAGCTGATGATATTCTACATTTTTCTCAACAAGAAAACACCAAAACCAACAGTGAATTAATCTACTAACAAGTATTGTGTGTGTGTGTGTGTGTGTGTGTGTGTGTGTGTGTGTGTGTGTGT
>NW_022280156.1:313048-335233 GCF_004355925.1 Anarrhichthys ocellatus | reverse complement strand
TGTGTGTGTGTGTGTGTGTGTGTGTGTGTGTGTGTGTGTGTGTGTGTGTATCAAAGCCTGATAAATTCTTCTTCTTCTGTGCCGTTGACCTCCATTAAAAACACATCAATGAGCCTCACTGTTGCACTGGGTGACATGTCCCTTCATCATAATGGACACAAAAACTGGAGTTTATTTTGACTAATCACACACACACCGTCACAAATAACCACTAGAGCGCCAAATGCAGATTAATCCGCAGCTGAAAATAGTCCCCAACAAATGCACTATTTCCTCCTGTTCGTTTGATAAATGCAGCTATTTTAAGAAATTATTGATTTAAAAAAAAAAATGAAACTAAACAGACAAATTAGGGAGGTTAGTAGGTAGACACATTGTTGGTTTTGGTCTTGTCATGTAAGAAAGATTTAAAATAACACCAGCCTCGTCCTGTAAGTAGCCCAGTTTATTCTAACCTGGCCTCTCTGTGTCCGGCTTCTCCTTGTGAAGGAGGAGCTAGAGCGCCTCCGGCCTCTGTGCTACAAGAACGCCGACGTCTTCCTCCTCTGCTACAGCGTCGTCCGCCCCTGCTCTTTCCGCAACCTGATCCACCGGTGGGTTCCTGAGATCCGTCGGCACTGTCCCGGCGCGCCCCTGGTCCTCGTTGGCACCCAGCTGGACCTGAGGGAGGACGTCCAGGTGCTGATTCACCTGGCGCAGAACCAGCAGCGGCCGGTGGGCACCGAGGAGGGCCGGCAGCTCGCCCAGGAGCTCGGGGTGGTGGGCTTTGCCGAGTGCTCAGCGCTGACCCAGAAGAACCTGAAGGACGCTTTTGATTCAGCCATCTTGGCCAGCATCCAGCAGACGGACAGCTGCAGCGTCCAGCAGCAGAGGCTGACTCTGAGGAAGAAGACGCCCGATAAGATCAAGAGCCTCTCGGAGACCTGGTGGAGGAAGATCAACTGTCTGATGGGAGAGCAGAGCTGTGACTTCAAGTGAGCAGTGACCAACCTGGGTCCGATCGTTGTTTTTTCCTTATCTTGGTAGATTTGGCTTGTTTCAGTGTGCCAGATGGGTTTTTGGATTATTACCTCTGAGGACAACACAACAGAAATGCAGGTTTGTGACTCACAAGGTGCATGTTCAAAGTGTGGGTGGAGAACTCCACTGAGTTCACTAACCTGAGGGCGGACAAATAGTAGCACGTTTTAAGGACATTCCGTGTGTCATGATGACACATTTTACAGGCAACAAAACCACTTAGTTAGGTTTAGGGGAAACATCATAGTAGGGCTTAAAGTACGTACGTAAACTAAGTAAAATGTAAATAATGTAGCAGAAGTTTGGAAAACAAGTCATATTGGAAGACGAACGCTGGTCTCCTGGTTGAAAGTTCTGTTTGTTTGACCCACCCACCAGTCACCCAAAAAGTCTTTCTCCATAGAAATACAATAAAACAGACATTTAATTGTTTTCCGTGGTCATTTAAAATATAGAACGAAAGAAAATGGCGATTGTTGTTAGTTCTGGTGACGACACACGTCAATGGGGCCGTAAAGTGTCGTCGCAGCTTGGAGCGGCGGACGCAGCTCCGGAGACTTATCGTTGGCTAGTTAGCTTGTTAGCTTGTTAACTTGTTAACTTGTCTTCTCTGGAGCGGTGGGGAGTGAGGTGGAGGGGCCGCTGGCCACCAGCCCGCTGTACGGCTCAAATCTGTAACCAGTATAGCATTAAAGCATGTCGGAGTTAGCTGCCCGCTAGTTAGGTAGCTAGCTAGCTTGTTAATCCCACCGTTCTCCACTGGTTACAGAAAATAAGCCGAAAAAAGTTGTCACTCAACTGTAGATGGCAATGTGCTTGCCTACGCTGTGAAATTTGACTCATTTACTCGTAACGTTACTGCTCCACTGCTTGTTTTAGCCGTTACTGTAAAACGTCACCTCAGTGAGCGACTTGCAACAAGTCTGCTTAGCTTATACGGGAGTTAGCCCGCTGCAACGGTTGAAATGGTAACAGTACGCACCAAAATGTCCGCCGCTCTGACCATCCTGCTACGTTGATTTGAATGGGATTGTCCCTTCTCCTCCTGTTCAATTTCTATGTCTTTTTTCACTTCTCACACTATGTCGCCTGCTGTGTGCGACATATTCACACACACGTGTTTGAAAGAAAGGTCGTTGTTATTGCGTGTTGTGTCATTCATACGCCGTTCGATGAGACCAGGCTGGATTTTACACATGAATATCAGTTTACTTGTATCAAGGAGAACTGCCCAGTCCACTCACCTGCAGAGGGTAGGGTCTGAAAGCAGTGGGCATTTACCAGGCAGGGAGGTTCTAACCAGAGTTGCATTTTGGGAAGTGTAGTAGCCAGAGAGTTTTGGGCCTGACGCATACTAAAAAGTCAGGATATCTCGACCTCTGCTGCTTCGGTATGTACTATTCTTTCTTGTATCTGTCTCTCACAAGTCCCCTTGTCCCCTCTTGAAATATGTAATTTCTGGAGTAAACCTTCAACAATGCTCTGAACCATCTTCTGTTTAATACTGTGGCTGTTCTGGTCTGCGGGTTCAGATGAGTCCAGTACAAAGAAGAGGTTAACTGATTCATTTGAGCCTTCTGTCATCAGCCAATCATGGATGCTATTTATAAAATGCTTTACACGTACACCGCTGATCGCTTGAATTAGCTGCTGTTTGTACTTTTTGCTTCCTCTTCTCCCTATTTTTTTTAAAAACCTCTGTATAACCGTTGTTATTAAAAGGCGAGGCTCTATGTGATTAGGATTTTACGGTGAGGAAACCACAGGAAATCTAGTCGGGGTTTCTGTGTTTTCTAAATTCTTTCATAATTTGTACCGATGTGGGTAACCCCACCCGTCTGAGGCTCCCAGGAGGCTAAAACAAACGCCACAAATATTATCAGACCCAGGTGTGGTTTGATGCCAGGAGTCCGACAGGCTGATGGAGATCTAAATATAAATTGTACGTTGTTTTCCACTTTACACCCCAACATTGCAAGTACTTTGTTTGTAGTTATTATTTTTATATTTATTAATGGAATATGCTCAGAAGCCTTGATTAAAGTTGATAAGAACTGGACACTGTATCGTTTCATCTGTGAGGTATTTGCAGCAAAGTTTCAGCCGCTGCCATTTAGGGAACTACCGTTTATTTGTGATAAATATATGCAAACACTTGAGCGGCACTCGCCTGCGTCTGCAGTGCACTTGTGCCACAACTTCCGCTCTTTATCCTGCAGACAAAAACAGCACATGTTGGAGAGTTAATAGGGATCAGGTGGCATTGACCGTCTCATCAGCTCTTTGATCCTCCTGTCTACTCCACTGACCCAGCCAGACCGGACTTAAGTGGACTTGCGTGCATAAAAATACATCCTTACCTCAGATACAGTTTTGGAGTCAGGCAGTCAGAGCCAGAGTGTGATTTTTCCAGTAATCTCAGCGGAATTTCACCACACTTGCTCAGCTTTCCTCTCTGATTAAGCGTCGCTCCTCTGGTCCTCTAATAGGAGCAGACAGGACCACCTGGACCGGATTAGACCCGCATATGGAGCCTGATTCTCTCCCCACGGACGCCTCACACCTTGAGAAGGCAGCAGAGGCAGATTCCTCCACCTTTAAGGGTTTATCTTAGGTGCCACCTGTGAGTGAGGAAAATGTATTTATAGAACTTAATGAACTAAGGTTACACACACACACACACACACACACACACACACACACAGCCTTAGATTCATTCCCTGGTGACTTCACCCTAACCACACTCGTAGAATTAAAGGTGCTAACTAGAACCGTATGGGGTTCTTCGGCTTGTCGTCATAGGAGAACCATTTGTGGTTCCTTTTATTAAGGTTCTACCCTTTTTATTTTCTAAGGGTGCTCCTTTTCATATTCCAAGGGTTTCATCGAGGACCCACTCAAAAGGTTCTACCTTCAACCTGTATGGATTCTCCATCCATCCATCCATTTTCCACCGCTTATCCGGGGTCGGGTCGCGGTGGCAGCAGGTCAAGCAGGCCGACCCAGACCTCCCTCTCACCGGCAACATGTTCCAGCTCATTCTGGGGGATCCCGAGGCGTTCCCAGGCCAGCTGGGAGATGTAATCTCTCCAGCGTGTTCTGGGTCTTCCCCGGGGTCTCTTCCCAGTTGGACGTGCCTGGAAAACCTCCAGTGGGAGGCGTCCAGGAGGCATCCTAATTAGATGCCCGAACCACCTCTGCTGACTCCTTTCGACGCGAAGGAGTAGCGGCTCTACTCCAAGCTCCCTCCTGATGGAGGGAGCTGTATGGATTCTAAGGGTTTCATCTAGAACCCTTCCAGGGTGTTCTACCGAGAAACCTTTCATATGCCAATGATTTGTATCTAGGACCCACAAAGGGGGTTCTACCAAGACCCCTTCATCGATTCAGCTTTTAGTCTCCAAGTAAGTAAAACACGTTCACACATAACACTGAAGAAAAAGTACTCAAGTGGACTTCCTTGGTTTCGTGCACTATCCGGTCCAGAGACATTACAGGTCGGGTTTAACCGACCTGTAATGTCGCTCTCCGAGCGTCTGGCTCCTTCTGACTGAACAACCTGTTACTATTACCTGCAGACATTCTGTCCAATGTGTTTTAACCAGGTCATTGGTTTCTATTCTTCTACTTCTAGTTTAGTTTATTTATTGTAGTGGTGAAGTACATCTTGTGTTAAGTGTCTTTGTTCTCAGACCATTTACTGCATCAAATACATTTCATTTCTGCGCTTTGACCTTTGAATCCAATGAAGGAGGACTCGATAAGATGGTGATCAGTATTTCTTAAAAGCAATTTATTTCATTAAAATGAACTCATGTACATACTGTATGTAACGTACCTGCACAGGTAGACATAAAGCATGCATTATGAACATTCTGCTGCATGCCGCTGCTTCCAATATGTCAAGTCAAATTGATCTAAGTTTATAAAGCTCATTTCAGCAACAAGGTCATTTAAAGCACTTTACATAAAACTTAAAGTGCAAAAAAAACATAATAAAAGAACATTTAAATACACTTTAAAGAGCGATAACTTTGTATATTGAAGGTAAATACGTCCACTTCAGTGTACTTCTCTCTGTCTCCATCCAGCTGAGTCTCCCTCTGGTTTAACTGCATCTGAAGAAAACCACATGAAGTTATTTCTCAGAAATGGAAGTAGGAAGTTATTCTGAGTTGTTTTTATTTTCCCGATGCAGCAGAATGAAACCTGTCTGACCTTCACACCCGGTCTTCCTGCTCCTCTGAGTCTTCTGTCTGTGCTGCAGTGTTTGAGTTGTTCTTATACTCAGGATCAGAGTCCAACTGATGGAGAGAGACGACAAGATGAGAGTCAAAGGCCTCACAAAGGCCAATAATTAGTTATTTTAACTTCAACAAAGATCTGTTCCGAAACCTAATTAAGTAATTGTGTTGAGTAAACCTAACTGAGTTATCTTCTGTGAAGACAGAAGTTTGTTTTGAACAGACTGTGTGCATGTAACGAGCTGAAATTGACTCGTGTGGCTGGTTTTTGTAGAAAAACGCACGACAAATGAGAAGAAACTTATCGAAGGATTTCATACAAACCGTTGTTTGAGGATACGTTGCTCAAATACGTATTGTTGTCTTTTCTGTCTCCTTCTCTCTGATATTTTACGATTATTCTACAAATCTGCCATTATTTCCTTTGGAATATCTCTTACTGATATTGTTGAAAAGTATTATTAAGTATTATTGTAAAATGTTTGAGAGTAAATACACAAAGGTGGTTCATAAAAATAAAGATTACTAATAAAGTTAGGTGTTAATTATCTTGATGACCTCATAATAAGAACAAACAATGACCCTTTGGTGAGTTCTGTCACTGAGGTCAAATCTCTCTCTCACCTCCACAGTCTCTATGGGTTCATGTGGTTCAGTGGTGGAGCTCAGAGCTTTCTTCTTTCTGGATTGAATCCAACATCAAACAAAGACCACAAATGAATAAATTAAACATTTAATGACAACTCCAAAACTATTAAAGGAAGTATTCAAAGTGAAAGATCAGTGAGGATTAGTTCTTGTAGTTTTACCTCATCCACAGACAGAAGAGAAGCAGAGAAATCGGAATCACAACCACCAGAGTCAACCTGGTGTTACGTATGATCATTGTTGTTTTATCTAGAACTGGAGATAGACAGTTATTAGATAAACAACACTTTACCTTATCAGAACGGTTTGATTCATGAATAAACTTATTAGACGATGCTGTTTGTTAATCAGACGATTAGTGTCATGGAGAAACTCACCGGCTACAACAGTCAGATGTAAGGTGGAGTTACTACGTCCTCTTCTGTTCTGGGCTTCACAGGAATAGTTCCCACTGTGTTCAGCTCTGAAGTCAGTGATGATGAAGATCTGTCCTGATGCTTTTGGTGAGTCTTCATCCTCCTTGTACCAGGTGTAGTTAGCTGCTGGGTTAGCATCACTGCTACAGGTCAGAGTCACTGAACTGCCCTCCACTATCTCAGCAGAGGGACTCACTGACACAGAGGGAAGCTTTGGACCATCTGGAGGAAGAAAGAATAAACATACTTAAAGATTATAATACGTTATCATAGAATATTTATTATTTTAATTAATATTTCAGTTTGTTTGTTTCAGACTATCACTATTATGTATCTCAGCAGCTGTCCAGAGTGCTGATCCTGGAGCTGTCTCAGGTGAGACTCCTGCTGGTGTAAACTGACAATAAGAAGCCTTTAATCATTTGTAATGTTCAACAACTCCACACATTCTTCTCTTTAGATGCTGCTTGTGTCGTTAGCTGAGTCTGTCCTCTCACTTCTAGCTGTTGTAGGGAGTTATTGATTGTTTCTTCACCCAGCTGGCTGATCACTTCTAGTTATGTTCTGTACATAATTCAGCTGAGTCAGCTAAACAGACTGTATGAAAATCATATTATTTTATCCAGTTTCTTCTACTAGTTCTAGTTTTTCTTTTTGTTTCTTTTAATAACACCATTAATTCATAAATAAACAGCTGCGTCTACTTTAAGACTTAGAAGACTTCAGTGTGTTTACAGCTGTGATTATAATTGTATTCTTGTGTCAGTGTGTGTGTGACACTTCTACATGTAGACTGAGGGGCCAGGGATTGAACCACCGACCCTCTGGTTAGTGGACCACAGCTCTACCTCCTGAGGAATGTTGTGCTTCATACTTTTGGTTCCTCTAAAGTCACATACAGTGCCAGTCTGGTGCCGCCATATGAGATGTTGTTGAACCTCCACAGGCTGACACAGTGGAGTAAACTTACACACTGAAGGAGAACGGTGATTCTCATATCCGCTTACAGCACAGGAGTAGCTGTTTGCAGAACCAAAGTAGGTTGAATAATAAGATGGTGTATCCCAGAGGAATTGTCCATTCTCGTACCAGTAGTAGGAAGTATAATCAGGCAGAGCACACCTGCTGTGACACTTCAGCTCCATCCAGGTAGGATTTAAACTATCTGTGCTGTGTCCCTTCAGCACCTGGAGACCTGGATCTGTGAAGAAGTAACATAAATGTTATTTTAATGAACTCTGAACATTCACACAAGACATTTATATTCTAGTTTTCTAGATGTTGAACATCTGTAGATGATTAACATGTGAATTAAAATGTTACCTGTGAATGACAGAGTGACTCCAGGTGAACCAGTATATTTCTCATCTCGTTTGTTTGTTGTGAACTTGAACTTGTACTCAGCTGAGTCGCTCTCTCTCAGGTCTCTGATTCTCAGAGTGCACTTCTTCTCATAACAATAGTACTGCACACGACCTGAATACTCAGAGTCTGTTCTCAGATCCACAGGTTCACCATCTTTCTCTTTAAACCAGAATGTGTTGCTGATATCACGGTGCTGTATTCTAGATGGGTATGTGTAGCTGCATTGTATTGTCACTGTTGATCCTTTTACACCACAGACCTCAGTAGGAGTGTAAGTCACTCCCCAGCCATCCTGACTCTGTATCACTGAAACACAGAGCACATCAGGAACCACAGTCAGACTCAGAGCAACATCAGAGGACACACTCTCATTAGTAGTGAAGGTGCTTCAGTGAAGCTACGTTTCTCAAAACATCCCACTTAAAGTCAGTGAGAGACAAAGTTGTGTGAAGTGCTTATCCTGCAGAATGTTTGTTTTACTGTAAATAAAGTTTTCATTTTTTCTGTTTCATGCCAAAGTGAACGGAGGTATGGAGAAACATGCAAATCATTGAGTTTTGAACTTATATAACTTAAAGAAACAGTCAATGATGTAAACATGATCTCTGCAGTTGATCTCTAACTGCACTGAGGCAGAGCATCACACAGGCCTCAGTGATGGGAGAACAGTGTATTGAACCCGTCAACTCAAACAGTGAACAAGATAAAAGAAGCTGTACATTAAATATTAGGGTGCGCTTCATAAGGAGTCGGCTTTGCTCGGGAGCTCGGTAGCTTTTCTGTCTGCGGTCAGCTGCTGCAGAGTGTGAATGGAAACTGTGGAGAAATGCAGAACACTGAGGCGTTGGCAAACAGTGTGAGATAACGACCGGTGATGGCTTTCAAGAGGCGACAAAAACACCCACTTCAAGTTCATCACAATGACAATATAATCAAGTTTCCAACATTTAAATTTGCTCTGCTAAATGCAAAAAAAATCAATGTAATTTGCAGCATCTGTCAGTGAATCAATTATCTGTAACACTCCCGTAATCTGCAAAAATAAATACAGAAAAAAGAGAGAGAGAGAGTTCAGCTCCAGGCAGCAGTGCTCTCTGCTTGGTTGGTGTTTGCATGTTGGAAACTATTGAAGGTTCAAGTCTTTGTCTTTGTTGCACTCGAGTCTAACAGTGATTGGTTGGAAGATCACCTGCTTGGCTCCTCATTGGCTACAAAATGTTTATGAAAGAGACACAAACCGACCAGGAAGAGACTCAGAATGACTAGAAAGAGATACAAAAAGACTACAAAGAGATACAAAAAGACTACAAAGAGGCGAAATGATCACAAAGAGATAAAAGCAACTAGAATCTGCAACTTCACTGCTACATGTCGCCAAATCCTAAACACTGCACCTTTAAGATACGACTCTCAGAGCTTCTATGTTTAATGAATAGAAACGCTGACTGAACGATTGAAGAAAGTTCCACAAAATTATGAATTTAATTAAAAAATATTATTCGGAGCATTTTTTCTTTGTTAATGTTCATACAGTCATTACTTTCATCCACATAAACACAACTTTACTGTCTTTAATGGAGCACGATTCTTCAGTTTATACAGTTTATGATGTTAAGGTACAAGTGTACAGAGATGCTGCTGGTGTTAAAAACAGCTCTGTGTTGGTCGTCCTGTAAACACTTCAATCTAAAGAAAGAAAAGTCAATGTTGCACCACATTTTATAACATCAGATGTGTTTATGAACTGAAAACACAGCTTCCTCTGTTGTCCTGAGGAGCACTAACGGCCTCACAATATAAATGTAGATGTACAGTACCTTGTACAGAGAGAAGGAAGACAACAAATCCAGCGGCTGCTGCTGTTGAACTCATAGCTGCTCCTCTCTGTTAAATCAGCAGGTAGATCAGGAACACTTAATGTCAGTAAGTCACCACAAACATTTCTACTTTAAAAGGAGGGTGTTGTCTTTGAAGTCAGCTCGTGTCTTCTGGGCTTGGTACAGTTATGTTAAACAGTTATCAAGCTGTTAAAAAGCCGGCTTGGCTTCCTTCCTCTTTACGTTAAAATGTGCATTAACACATTGAGGCCTCTAAACAGTTGTTTGTGCTGCAGTTACGCAGCTGAAATGACGGGGAGTCATCTCGTCACCATCTCGATAGAGGAAAAGACAGGTGATCACTAAAGGCAGTATTATTCATCTTGTAGAGACCACAAAGGTCTTGACCTACAACCATGTACAGTATAGAGTACATTGAGAGTTATCTCTGTTGGCAGTAAATTCATCACAACCCTGGTGACCTCAGAGCTGCACTACCTGTTCTGGCCACAGGGAGAAGCCACGACTGGTGAGAATCTCATTCACATTAAAATGTTTAGCAGCTGTTTTATGTGAAGCTTTTATTTCTTATTATTATCATTAGTGGTAAAGTTGGTGGGATTGCTTCACAATTTAAATCATGCAAACTGGCGCAAAGCATGTATTTGTCCCCTTCAAATTCCATGTTTCGGACATAATCATCATAATTCACATGAACATCTTCCATAACATTTACCTGTGTAACATCGTTAGATCAAAATTCGTTGACATGGATGTTAAATGCACCTTTTGTTGCGCTGAGACAGACACACTTGTGAATTTGCTTTGTCATCGCTCCTTCACATATGTGTTTTGGAAAGATATAGAACTGTTTCTTCATAACCAGACTGGACATAATAACAATTAGGTCTCATCACTTAATTAGGATGTAACAATAATAAACCTTTCAGCTACATCGCACATTTGAAACACATAAGGCAAGTTTATCTAAAGCCATTCCCAAGCTTTCATATGTTAAAAATTTAATTAAGTTGTACATTCTAATCCTGTTTTTGTTTCGTAGCTGTGCACCTCTGTAGCCTTTAGTTACTGCTTCTCTGCTTCGTACCTCTGATACTTTCTGTCTACTCGGCCTAGTCCGTCTTCCTTTTTACCCAATAAAAAAGAGAGAGAGAGAGCATGACAGAAGAAATGTATACATGTGATGTATACTGTGATGAAATGTGCTTTTGCATATAGTGCCATTGAGTGTTATTGATGTATCATAATTTCTGTTTTACTCCACCATCATCCAGTCTGTTCTCTGCTCCTCCATCACTGTGTGGTTTGGATCGGCCACCAAACAGGACAGGAACAGACTACAACGGACTGTCAGGTCTGCAGAGAGGATCATTGGTTCCAGCCTGCCCTCCATCCTGGACCTGTACACCTCCAGAGTCAGGAAACGGGCAGGAAAGATCACTGCAGACCCTTCACACCCTGGACACAAGCTGTTCCAACTCCTCCCCTCTGGAGGGCGCTACAGAGCTCTGTACGCCAAAACCACCAGACAGGAACAGCTTCCTTCTGCCGTCACTCTGATGAGCAATTAATCAGTCATACTGCACTACGACCTCTATTTGCACTATAACCACCATTTGCATTAATATCCTAAATCCATTGTCCATTGTCGTTGTTGTTTATGTTCATATATATTCTTCGATATATATTAATATTGTACATAGTAGTGACATGTGTTCTACTTTGTTGTCTTTAATGTCCTTGTTTTTATATTTTTCTTGTGTATTTGTATATTCCATGTATGTACGTTGAGAGCAATGTGTAAACCGGAGTCAAATTCGTCCGCAAACATGGCCAATAAAGCTGCTTCTGATTCTGACGTCTGTGTTTGTTTTCCTCCTGAACAAAACTGCCGAATTCAAACCGACCAATCACAGCGCGGGACATGTAAGATCGCACCCAACGTTCCACGCCGACGTACGACAAACGGACCAATGGTGAAGGAGATGGGCGGGGCCTGGCGGATTCAAACGGAACATGGCTGCGGGTAAAGAGGTGGACGACAACACACACAATAGAAGGTAAGAAGGTAAGCGAAAGCTTACGTTTATACGTGTTTCCAGTGTTACTTACATTGACGCAGTGTTGGAGTAGTATTTACATTTGTACGTGGGGAATTATCTGCGTGCTTTAGCTAACGTTAGCACGGTTAGCTCAGCTGAGGGATCGTGTGTTGGTGTGACGTCAGCTGACGTTCATTTAACTGAGTTAACGTTCAGTTAAGTATGCAGTACTGTGGACTCAACCCACTGCTTCTATGTTTCCTCGCACTCATAACTGTTGTAGGTTACAGGCATGAACGTGATATTAATAATCTGCATTGATTCCTGCCTTTGTTTAGCTCAGTGTTCAAGCTCTGCTGGAGTTGTCAGAGGTGTTGTGTCATTATTCTGTCTTTTGTGGCTGTAGAAGCAGCTCTCTAAAGTCTGAGAGCCGAATGTCATCAGGGTTGTATCAGCTTGGGCTCTTTGACATGTACTCTGTGCACACACATTTTAATTAATGTGGAATTTGAAAGATCCCTAAATATTAAGATCTTCTAGTTGTTGAAGCACACACATTTAGGACTCTGTGTTTTCTTCCCCCATTACTGTGATTGGGTGTATGATGTCCTCTCTGTTAACAGTCTTCCTGTGCCCCCCCCCCCCAGAGGTACAGTGTGCAGCATGGTGATCAATCACGAGGAATCACCGGGGGGCTCCCGCGCTGGCCGCTCACCGGTCATCTTCAACCCGGACTTCTTTGTGGAAAAACTCCGCCACGAGAGCCCCGATGTTTTCCTGGAGCTGGTGCTCAGTAACATCACTCGCCTCATCGATCTTCCCGGGACAGAGTTTGCACAGCTCCTTGGGGAGGAAGGGCCGAAGACCCCGACGGGTGGAAATGGAGGCTTCTTTCGCTCTTTCAACTTCCTCAAACGCAAAGGTCAGAGGAATTACCACCAGCAGCGGCCCTAGTGAATATCCCGCTCTGTTTGATGTGAAGCTGAGGAAAGCGCACCAGGAGGTGTGGCTACCTGCTATTTCTGTAGCCCGTTTGATTTTGTGTAAACTATGTCATCAGAGTAGTTTTTTCGAGGTAATGTCGGCTTTAAACCCGTTTTGTTTGTGATGAGACTGGCCTGTTGTAATGCAAACACTGCAGACATGGAAGAGCTTTTAAAGGAAGTTAATGTTAACACTCCTCTCTCCTGATGCGCTCACAGATAAAGGTGTTGTGTTTGGAACCCCGCTGACGGAGAGCTGCATTGCCCAGATCTACCAGCTCATCGAGTACCTCAGCAAAAGTGAGTCAGTTATTCAAGAATAATCGAACGTCGGTAACTAGAACACAAATGCCTTGAATGAGTGAGCACACGCGTAGTTAGAATAACGTTTTTACTGGCTGACACCCACCTCGCACTCAGATCTGCACGTTGAGGGTCTGTTTCGGGTTCCGGGGAACAGTGTCCGTCAGCAGACCCTGAAGGACCTCCTCAACAGCGGGGTCGATGTGGACCTGAAGTCCGGAGACTTCCACCCCAACGACGTGGCCACGCTGCTCAAGACTTTCCTGGGAGAACTGCCCGAGCCCCTGCTCACACACAGACACTTCCACGCACACCTCAAGATAGCTGGTATGAATACTGGACCAAAGCAGTGTCATGTTTGGGTTAAACGCTTAGAGTAGCAGCAATGTTAGCGTGACATTATAGCAAAAACATGTTGCGTATTTTAAAAAGCAGGACCTCTGAAGTACGAAAGTGTTTGTCATGGACAATTGCTCAAGGCAACCCTTTTTTTTTTTCCTGCAGTGATTTTAGTAAATCTATTCATGACTTCACTTCCTCCACCCTTGTCCCGCCTCCAGAAATTACTCTGTTTGACGAGCACGGCAACAAGACCGCGGTACCCAACAAGGAGCGTCAAATAGAGGCCCTGCAGCTCCTCTTCCTGCTGCTGCCTCAGGCCAACCGCTCGCTGCTCAAACTGCTGCTGGACCTGCTCTACCACACGGCCCGGCAGCAGGACAAGAACAAGATGTCCGCCTTCAACCTGGCGCTCATGTTTGCGCCGCATGTCGTCTGGCCCCGACATGTAAGATTTGTACTTTATTACTACATAAAGGACCGGGGTCCTTTAACGTATGAAAACGATAACGATCGTCAGTAAAACTGTATTTAACATCCACCTTAAAGGACATTTCTGTTTACTTACACATTATCCTAGAAGCCTCTCTGTGTAGAATGAAAAGGTTAAATTTGGTGGAAATATACAGTACAAATACTCTACTGCAACACAAATGCTTTATAACACTTTAAAGACGTTCATCCCAAAAACAAAATACATATTTTTCCTCCTAACTGTCGTGCTATTTATCAATCTATATTATTATGTTGTGATTTGTATATATTTGGAGATATCGGCCGTAGAGATGTAGTATCATAGTCTTTGAGTGATGACGTTGTTTCTCTCAGATGACGGCCACTGACCTGAAGGACAATCTGAAGAAACTGAACAGCAGCATGGCCTTCCTCATCAAACACTCGCAGAAACTCTTCAGGGTGAGCACTGACGATACACGAGACCAAACGATTAGAGATGAATGCGTTTTATTGTTTTCTGATGATAAAGTCTGTAATGCTCTTGAGAGTCGAGCACAGAAACGTAACATGTGACGTGTTTAATGGATATAACTCGGAGGATGAGTGACTCGTGTCTGCTGTGTGTCGTTCAGGCTCCGGTCTACCTGAGGGATTATGCCAGAGTGCACTTCACTGGGACCAAGGCTCTGCACACCAAGGTTAGTCTTCACGTCCCCTCTTTAAATGGCATTTCATTTGATGAATATACCGTATATACCTATTGCGCCCTCTGGTATTTGCTCATTTGGTCTCTGCTTACAAGTGTAGAAGAGTGGACTCTTCCCTGCTGCTCGTAAATACCCACTTCACTCAACACCATTCAGAAAAACATGTTGAGACAATTTGAGAAACCACTGTTAAAAATGGCAAAAAACTTGCCGCCTCCTCTCTCAGGACGATCTGGAGCTGCTGACGGCGAGCAGCTCCCCCGCTCAGCGGACCGCGTTGCCCCTGAAGAGGACGGCTGTTCGGGGCCCCGGCTCTCAGGAGGAGCAGTACCAATCACCGGCGCAGCAATACACAGAAGAGGCTCTGAAGGACCTCTTCAGACACGTCCACCACAACATGCCCGACTCCGCCAAGAAGAAGAAACTCGTCCGACAGGTTCGCCTTTTATTTATCTGAGACAAACATGAATGCTGTTCAACTTCCACCAAGTCAGTTTGCGTTAGAGTTTTTGTGTTCAGCGTCTTTTTAACATCAAATGTAAGCGTCGTTCTCTTCGTCCAACGTGCAGTTAGTCAAGCAGACGACCTCGGGGACGCCGACTAACGAGCACCAGCAGGAGCCTCCAGCGCCCAGCAAGAAACATCCGCGCTCCCGCTCCTTTGGCGGCCTCATCAAGGTACGAAACAACCGGGGAAAGTCCCAAAGGCGCAGTAGAACAATACATTCAGTAGAAATGACCCTGATGTATTCCACACTTCACTGGCGGTGACTTTAAGAACATGGAAGTCATTGTGTTAGTGTTGTACAAGAGACTTTTGTTGTGATCATGAATCACTCAAGTATTTGGTTCTGTAAGGCCTTTGAGGACGGAAGCGACCACAAAATATGATATTTAGTTTGTTTTGCTGACTGTTGGGACCATGTTTGCGATTTAAATTAGTGCTCCAACGATTAGTCAGAATACTTGAGCTCTTTATTCAGAAGTCCCATGCCCCGTAATGACGAGTAGTTACAGTTTCAGGTTGAGGTTTGAGCCTCACAGATGCAAACATTTGCTTGCTAGATTGTCCCGACTGCTGGTCTGACACTGTGAAGAGCAGTTCTGGTTGGTTTTGTTAACTGTGATAATGATGTTTTTTTAATGTTTTCCACTCTCATAGAGAGTTCATTTCAGTGAATTAAACCAAAAATCATGGCGATCGGTAATCAAAATGTAGTGAAAAAGCTAATTGGACAGGATTTTAACGTCTCGTCGTGTTGAGTATTTCAGCAGTTCGAAAGATGTTTCAATAACATTCTGACAAAAAGAAATCCCGTGAGGTTCGTCTGATTCTACCGACTCTTCAACCAATCGAATCGAGAGAAAAACAATCTTCACTTCGTCACGATTCACGAAATCTGCCGCAGTGCGCTTAATTATAAATAGACATAAAAAGCATATTTGCAGCATATCGGATGATTTTTACCGGTTTATTTTATACGTAAATGACAACAACAGACGCAAAGCTGACCAGCACGCACACCGTCCACATTCATTTGATTTCCAATAAATAGAACGAATCTGTCCATCATCCGAGGGGACGCAGCCACAAAACGATCAGACTACTTATTCCACCAAGCGTATTGAAATATGCCAATTTTGATATGTTCACACTCAAAGCCTTCCACGTCTGCCCGGCCTGTTGTGAGCCAATCCGCACGGCCGCATCCACAAACAACATGCAACCGATCCGACCTGCAAACCACCAACTGTGTACTTTATAGCAGCACAGCTGTGCTGCCTGAGAGACGGGACACTGTGATTTATTTCACTGGGAACGTGTTTGACTCGTCACTTAAACTTAAACACGACGAACCCGCTCATAACTTTTCCCACCTGATGCTCCGCTAACAGCGCAGAGCTCGCGGTGAGCAGCTGACGGGAGAGAGGCGGGTCCGACACGTCTCCCCTGACATCGTCACCAAAACGGGAAGAAAGCCCGGAAAAGAGAACGTCACCCTGCAAGTAAGTACACGACACCTGATGCTCCTCGTGTGTTATTGTGCTTTCTCTCTCCGACGCGACGTCACACTTTAGTTGGCTTTGTATGATCTGCTTTCTTGGCTCTGAGATTGTGCAGGGAAAAGTTCGACTAACCTGTGAACAACAACAACAACGAATGTGCAGAAGAACCTGAATGAAAAACCTAGAAAAGGAAATGTGTGAAGTCTTGGGAGACAAAGTATTCCTGCGTCTTTGAGCTGCACGGAAAGATTATCCTGCAAAGCATGTACAACATCCTCACTTTCATTATTGTGCTGATGTTTGGTATCTTAATTACTCCAAAATATACGGTGACGAAAGATGGCGACCGAAAGCTGACGCCCCGTTAACCACGTTTAAGAGTTAGTGTTGAGCTCTGATTGTGTTTGAATGAAAGTTTGTTGTTTTCTTCCATCCGACACAAAATGAGCAAAATGATGTGTGTGCAGGTGAACGGCCCGTTGAACGCGCTCGTGTTGGGGAAAGCGGGGCTGGTGGTGAAAAACTCAGACTTTACTTTCAAGAAGGACAAAGCTTCAAAGGTCTCCAAGGTACGACGCCAACAATCCCCAAATACTGTTCATTCATCTGGAGGCATGCGAACGTAACCGCTGTTCTAAATTCACTCTTTCCAATTTCTCCCCCCCCCCTCCCTCTCTCAGCAGGACTCCCCCTCTGTGACCAGGATGTGTTTCTCTCCTGCTCAGGAGATCTCACTGTAATGAAACCGGACTCCTCCTCCTGGTCTCGGACAGGACTTGTATTAATATGATTATTCATGGTAGTACGTCTATTGTTTTTACTGTGACTAATACGCAGCAGCTGTTCGCTGCAGCCAGAGAGGCCAGAACTCACCACCACTTTACAACCTGCTGCCGACTGTTGAATAAATCCTCCACGGTCACGGTCGGGATATAAACAAACGCACTCCGATTAATACCAAACAGTTCTGACCTCCATATGATATCTAATAAGCTAAATCTGTGTTGTTGTTTTTTTTACTTCCAGAAATGCTTCAAAAAAAATTATCTTTCACTGCCGTTCATTTATATTTTAGCATTCTGGTAATAAAGTTATGTATCAAGATAGACAATGAATATCTTTTAGCATGATTCAGTTAAGTAATAATACTCGATGCGATGCCCAAAAGGTATTGGGTTTGTGAAAACAAGAGTGTTTAATAATAACTTTCTTTCTTTTTTAACCACATGAATTCTGACGTCGACGGTACTTTGGGATCTTTCTGCTTTTAGAGTTTTGAAATTGAATCGGAATCTTTTGGGTTTTAAGTCGATGAGAAGTCGTTTTAATAACAAAAGCATTCAGGACAACCACACGTCTTTACTGTTCACGCTCCAGCATTATGGAGCAATGTGGAATGAAGCTTAGCTCCACCTTAATGTGAATAACTTAGACAGTGAGCGTCGGTTTGGCTTCGCTGGCTCAGTCGTGTTTTATTAGCGACTGCATCAGAATCTATGACCACTAGCAGCTAACCGCCTGCTGGAGAGGAATGTGTACGTGTTGAACACTTTCTGTATTTTTTTGTGTGCGTTTGTAAACTGATGTTGCTTTTTGTTTCCGGCCTGGTGTTTTTGTAACTCTGGTCACTTGATGATGGTTTCTCCTCGTTGAGCTGCTGATCGCAGGATCAGTGAGCCGGTCACTTTATTTATAACGCTCCATCCTGAATGATCACCATTCATCGTAAAACATTCATCATGAATCTGTCTAATATGAAACGTTGCACTCGCAGAATGTCTCGCAGGACTTAAAATACCTTTTTTATGTTGTCGTCAGCCGGGTGATGGAAGGGTCAAGTGGAGGGAAGCTTTGTGGAGCCGATGGTTTAAATGAAAGTTGTATTGTTGTGAAGTGAGCAGAAGTCTGTCCCGGTGTTCTCTTCTCAACACGTGGTCTGGTACCTGAGGCGCACCGCGTGAAGAAGAGGCCGCTGTTGGTTAAACACGAGTCTGAGTAAAGCAGGAAAGGAACCTGGCGTCAGGCAGCGTCACCTGTTTCTGTTTTATTCACATTGTGATGAAAGCTAACCCTGCTCCGGTTATTCATGCTGAGCGTAACGGGTCTCAAGCTCGGACACAGAGGGTCAGCATAGAGGTCTGGAGACTGTGGACCCTCTGCGCAGCGTGAACGGCTTGAATGTCTTAAATCTGATTAAATACAAAATCCTGATTCAGATCTAAATATAGTGAACAATCCACATCCTTAGTACTCTTTTGATTGGCATTACTTAAGTTTGTAAGTGAAAAATAGTTCAAACACTGAAAATGTGACTAAATGCTCCTGTAAATATTTGTAATGCACAGTTCTCTGTTCCTTCAGCTTTACTCGTCATGGTTTAACTGAACTGACTTCTGCTCAGTTTGTTGTGTAGCGCGGACGGATGCACCGGTACCACGGTGTGAGGGATCTGGTACTGGTGCACCGGTACCACGGTGTGAGGGATCTGGTACTGGTGCACCGGTACCACAGTGTGAGGGATCTGGTACCGGTGCACCGGTACCATGGTGTGAGGGATCCGTTACTGGTGCACCGGTACCACGGTGTGAGGGATCCGGTACTGGTGCACCGGTACCACGGTGTGAGGGATCCGTTACTGGTGCACCGGTACCACAGTGTGAGGGATCCGGTACTGGTGCACCGGTACCACGGTGTGAGGGATCCGTTACCGGTGCATCCGGTCTTTGGAGAGCGTGGTGGACGTCGTATCGATGGGTTTGTTGAAAGTGATTGAACGTGACTGACATGTCGGGTGCAGATGGACGCTGGAACACATTACCTCCTTTTGTTTTTACAGAACATTCTCATGTTCTTTGATCAGTGGTCTACTCTACATATGGATCTTTTGTTTTATTTCTTTATGACTGAATTCATTTCGGCAGCCTTTTGACACAGAATCTGTCTCCTCGTCCTCTTCAGTTCTCAACAGACTGTTTTTAAAGGAGAGCTCAGTGGACTTTTATTTTATTTATTGCTGTTTGGGAAACAACAATGTCTTCTTTTTTGTGTGTGGATGGAAATCATGAGCGAGACTTAAGAAGGTACTCTGATTCTTTTTCATTCACTATTTAGGTGACTTTTGTTCCTCAGAGAGCCGTTACATTCTGTACGACGTGAAGATGTTTGTTGTCTGTGTCTTTATCTCTTTTACATAAATGTGAAACATTGAGTTACTGATCTCCGTCACTGAGGACTTCTTCTGTTCACTGGGCCAACAGCAGAGTTGTGGGTGGAGCTTAAGTCCATTTCAACCTTTGTTTTTGTATTTTTTTTTTTTGTTTTTGTATTTTAGTGTAAAATAAGTTCCCCTTGTACAGCACATTGATTCCTTAGCGAACCCCCCCGCTTTGGATTAAACCTTTTTTACTGTTTCCTGCAGAAAGTCTGTTTGATTCATTCATTCAACTGATTGTATTTGTTTAATCTTTCCACTGTGTCGTCAGTATAAGGGAATAACTCCACTGCAGTGCTCGTGTTTGCCCACTAGAGGGTGCTACCAAACAACAGAGAGCCAAACACGCTGCTAATGTTCTCACATTATGTTGCCTTTTACGTTTACTCTGTTGCCCATCTTGACAACTTCTCCTTATTTTATCATGATTATAGTGATGATAATATCCTATTTTACTGAGAAATTCTTTCCCCCTCCAGGAAGGTCAGAGGTCAGGCAGCGAGGTGTCCCAGGAGCTGGTGGTTCAGCGGTGCAGGCAGTGATTCCTCAGGGTTCTCAGATAGCAGCCGACTTCTACAATCTATCAAAGTAATACGAGATCAGACAACCCGATGAGTGCAGTGAGTCGTGGTAGAATGCTGCAGCGTTAAATGTGTCGTTACAGTAAAATAACATTTCACTGAGCTGAAGGTTGTATATTAATGACACACATTTCTCTCCTTTAGGTATTTATGTTTTGTCATTTTGAGTTCTGCGGCTTGATCTGAACCCGACATGACCGCTGGTCGACAGTCGACTCTTCATTTGAGATGAGTTTGTTTTTTGGTGCTTAAAGTGCAAAAAACGCTTTGTGTCGATTATTGCCTTTATTAATCATTTGGTGTATTAAATGTCAGAAAATGGAACACACTCAAGGAGACGTCTTCAAATTGTTTTATTTTTGTCTGACCAAGAGTTCAAAACCCAAAAATATTCAGTTTACTCTCATGAAACATGAAACAAACAAAAGGCAATGATTTTACATAAAAAAAATGACATTCAATCATTAAATGAATCAGGTAATGGACTCCTTGTTTCTTCTTGTGAATGAGTCTGTGGTGACGGAGCATGAAGCACTTCACTTCATTATATCTTCATCTTCTACTCCAAACAGTTGCTTATGTGAATATTGCTTCGTGAGCAGAACTTGTCTTAAAAATCTCACCTGAAGATCATTTCCTCTGACGTAACTGACCAAATCAACCAAATAACCTATTTAGATTTGATCATCAATAGAAAAGTCTTCTCTTGTCAGTGAGATAAGAAGTTTATATTTTAAGTTTTCCTTTATTTTTTATGTGCCAGATGACATTCATTTGAGGGACTTCCTCTGAAGGTTTTGTGAATCGACGCGTTTCAGACTAAAGCGTCTGCTGCGTGGATCCAGAAATCAATTGAGACGCGTCTGGAGGAGAAGGCCCCGCCCACCGCTCCCCCAGAAGGCCATTATGGCCCCCAGATATCAGGGGGTCCACCCCCACGGACGTGTCAACATCTCGGCCTTCCTTTTGTTGCAGATTATCGCCCGAATGACTCGTTCAACTCAGCTGCGGCCGGGGGTCCTCCGCCTGTGGCCAATTTGTTTTCCATCGCTCCTGAAGAGCGCCTGGTTAAATGAACCCGTCGCGCGGGGAGGAGGGAGGGAGGGGGGGGGAACAAGCGAGGCCACGAGCAATAATCACTCATGTGTGGCGGTAAATTAAAAAGGCGGGTAAACTGTGCCCTCCAGTTGTGGATCGTCACACTGCGACCGAACGCTCAATCAAGCCCGTTATTCCGGGGAAACGTAATTATTCTCCACATGACCTCGCGGCTTCGCTTCCAGATCAGCGATGACGTCATGCTGAGTATGACTAAAAAAAAACACAACTCAAAGAAACAATGTATTCATTTTAGCTTATTACAGGAGAACTTTGACGCCTCGTGATGCTGATTACATTCATCAATCATAGCCTACCGTTTACAGAGCTCCAAGCTTACTGCAATGAACGTCTTTAATAAACCAGAAACATTTGCAGGTTTAAGCTTCTCAAATAGAACTTCATGTACATGTTGTAGTCTGTTAAACACAATTAGCAAATATCACTTTGAGCTCTATGCGTCAGTTTTCACTATCCTCTGGTTGTGGTGTGTGTGTGTGTGTGGGGGGGGGGGGGGGGGGGGGGGGGGGGACATTCATCAATGATGTTTTTTATTTGTTACACATTTTATCCATAAAAAGGCAGAAACCTCTTAGCGCATATATCCGCCGTCCTGATGACTCACGTTTGTTCTTGTCGGTGAAACGGCAGAAGCAGAAGCAGCGTTTCTGTGGAGATTAAACTATTTGAATCTCAGAGCCTTGCCAGTGAATTCATAATAGAGCTCTGAGTAAGCTCTGTGGCAGCTTATGGCATTCCAGTTATGCCAATCTCACAATAACCCCCCCCCACTAACCCAGGTTCCTGCAGCCCGGTGTGCTGTCTTGGCACTGAGCCGTTTACAGAGCTCCAAGCTCCTCTCCTCCCTTCCTCCCTCTCTTCCTCTCTTCCTCCCTCCCTCCCTCCCTCCCTCTCTTCCTCCCTCCCT
>NW_022280156.1:312741-313038 GCF_004355925.1 Anarrhichthys ocellatus | reverse complement strand
CCTCCCTCTCTTCCTCCCTCTCTCCTCGTTGTGTCCATGCAGCCTTGGGCTCTTTTCTTGCCCAAGGGAGGAGAGCGCGTGTGGGCGAGAGCGAGAGAGGGAGAGAGACAAAAAGGCTGCCGTCACTGGAGGTGGCGGCTCCCGCTACTGCTGTCACTGAATAGACGTGGGTTCACTCCGGGTGCTGCTGTGTGTGTGTGTGTGTGTGTGTGGGTGTGTGTGTGTGTGTGTGTGTGAGACTGGAGGCGGTGGGGGGGGCGTGGGAGGAGTCTTGGTGCTGTTATTTGTAAAAGCTTT
>NW_022280156.1:300200-309741 GCF_004355925.1 Anarrhichthys ocellatus | reverse complement strand
CCCCCCCGGTCAAAGACGAATGGCCTGGAAAAAAAAAAGCTGTGAGCCTGCAGACCCGCGTGCTCGTTTGTCTTTTTTATTCTACATCCCTGAGATGGTTTCCTCCTGAACAAAGTCGTTGTAGCTGAGTTAAACGATCCTTTATCGTGTCACCCGCTGACACGCGTTTTATTGGTATAGTTTCATTCAGCCGAGCGGAAAGATGTAGTTCATGTCATGACATTTTATGCCAGGATCCTCATCGTCTGATAGGCTACTGGTCCGATACGACAGCTGTGGGATCTGGCATCGTCTGGTAAGGCAATTTGTCATTTTATCCCAAAAAAACAGAAAAACCTTGAAGGCACCGTGGACAGATGAACTGACACAGTGACCACAACGAAGGAAATATGTCGTATCAATCCGGCGTAATCAACGGATCACACGTGTAATTAGATATGTTGGTCCTCCCCAAAACACCGGAGCTGAATACAATGCTGTTTTCCCAAACATGAAAAAAAACTAAAATCTCTTTTTAAGCACCGAGCAGCTGCGTGACTTTACTGAAACCGTGTCTCTGGTCCTCTGGATAATCTACGGACTAAACACTCCCAATGTAAGCTCACTCTGTGAACCATCCAGAGCTACAGAGACGCTACTCTGGAAAGTCTTCCAATGCTTCGACCACCACCATTAGAATTCCATTAAACTCCGTTGGGTTGGGATGGAGACAGACAGTTCAGAGACAGTTCAGTGTGTGTGTGTGTGTGTGTGTGTGAGACCAGAGAAGGACCACTGACCGGGTCACTCCGTGCCGTTCGGTGTGACCTCTGGATTGTTTCCTCCTCTCTGCGCTCCAGCAGTCCACCGTCCTGTAGACGCAGACAGCCTCTGCCCTGCAGTAACTCATTAAACAGCTATTTGTTAAAGGGCTCGTCGCCCAATTAGCATGTAAAGTGATCTGAGTGTGTGTATCAGCTGGACAGCTAGCCACTGGGGGACAGAGAGTTACTGGTGTGTGTGTGTGTGTGTGTGTACAGTATTCCCTGGGAGACGGGCAGCAATAAGAGGGTAATTCATCAAGGTGACTGCACCAGTCACACTAAACGCCCCCCCTCCTCGTTGGATTGTCATGGCAACGCGGAGAAATGGATGCCCCTCCGGGCCCCGGTGAGAACGGTTATTTGAGCTGAGAGTGTGTGAGAGGAAGAGGATGTCTGTGCAGACGTGTCCACGAGCAAGAGAAGAGACCGGACTTAAGCGCCGTGGTTTCGGTCAAACGCCTGTCAATCCTAAATGTCTTTGTCCTGGAGGAGTATTGTTTGGGAGTTTTTGAAGAGAGCAGACCAGTTGAAACACAGAGTTTAAATCAATAGGTTTATTTCCTGCTCGAAGAAACACAAGCGTACAATAAACTATTGTCGGCGCTTTTGCAACAAGGACAGTTTGGGAAAAAGAAAATGGTCATTTTGATAATAATGAGCAATTGCCCCTTAAAAGGATGTTATTATATTAATGTATCCAAAAACTGCATACTCTGCTTTATGGTCTATTTGACTCCAAATGGACCATCATTTATTAAATGACCATCATGGTTCTGAAGAGTGAAGCCGATGCTTCATGTCTTAAACCTGCATTCTCTCTAGTGTCCACCAGGGGGCGACTCCTCTGGTTGTATAGAAGTCTATGAGAAAATGACTCTACTTCTCTCTTGATTTATTACCTCAGTAAACATTGTAAACATGAGTTTATGGTCTCAATCTCTAGTTTCAAGTCTTCTTCAATACATCATGATGTTCATTTAGTACATTATGGTCCATTTAGAGTCAAACAGACCATAAAGCAGGGGATGCTTTAGGGCGGGGCTACACGGTGATTGACAGGTCTCTACCAGAGACGTATACGGTCGTCTCTACGTCACTCCTCCTCAGTCCAAATATCCGTTCATCAGTTGCAAAAAGCCAACATGACGACGCCCGTAATCCAAGATGGCGACGTTCAAAACGCCCTCCAAACATCAGTCCACTTATACACAGTCTTTGCCCTGAACAAACCCAAGAGGAAATCTTTATGTACATAAGAGGGGAGAGCGTGCAGGTCGAGGTCTGTGATGTTTCATCTTTCTGTATCTGAGGAGGTGAGAGATGTGTCTGTCTAGTGGACCATCAGCGCCGGGTTCCTGGATACCCACAACTCAAACAGAAGCAACTGAACTGAGACTCAGAGCTGCACATAGCAGTCGCTCACACTCTCAGACCTCAGACACTCTCTGTTCCTGGATGTGTCGTTATATAAATTGAGCGTCATTCATTGAGAAACATATCAGTCAAGCAACGCATGTACAGTGTGTTGCAAAGTATGTGTGTGTGCCATCATGTGTAGCTAACTAATGGAGTGTGAGGAGGAATTAGCACCAACAGCGAACACACAGCACACTTCTGAGGACATTGCATCGACTTTACATTCTGGAGAGTGAACACACGACACGACTTCCTGAAGCTGTCCAGGTCCCTCAGGACGACCCACAGACCTCACTGTCAGCTGTTTCTCTTTGGAAACTTGGAAACTGTCCACAGAGATGTCTTTGCTTTATCCCGAGTAACCTGGACATTGTCTCTGGAAAGAGACATGATAGATGTTTTAACTTAGTTTTTTCCACTACTGTGAGCAGCACAAACAGAATGCCCTCCATGTGTTGAGATAGTATCTTAGAAAGAGTTGTAAAGTAGCCGAATGATTTTGTTTTTCTTCCATTTCAATATCAATTCCCAATCTTTGTCTCCCTCTCTCTCTCCCTCTCTCTCACACACACACACACACACACTTTGTTTCATTAGCAATGCCTGCCACCTCAGCTTCTCCCTCTGTCTCTTTCTCTGTCCATCTCTTATAATCATCTTACCATTTCCCCCGCAGCCCCTCAGACGCCGCTAATGAAGTGTCATTAGATCTCTGTGTGTGTGTGTGTGTGTGTGTGTGTGTGTAGTCACATCCACAGTGCTGCATCTGGGGAGAAAGATGTGATGAAGGGAGTAAACAGGAGGAGGGAGGAGAGGGCAAATAAGGGAGGAGGTAGATGGGGAGGTGACAGAGGGAAGGATGGTGATATGAAAGAGGTGTTATGGGGGGCGGGGGTGAAAACTAAGATTGCTTTTACATCTGCAGTGCAGTCCTGTCTCGACTCGGTAACATTTCAGTAGTTTTCTTTTGCTGGTGGGGGAATGACGGTCGAGAGCAGCAGGACAGTGTGTGGGGGGGCATTGGTCACAATCAGATGTTCGTTTACAAATGAAGGTCCTGAGAAACCTCCAGCTCAGTAACGTCTTGGACCGGTTGCTCTGTTCTCATGTGACCAAAGAAACCAGCCCAGGGTGGCACACAATGGCTCTGAATCGGTATTGTTTTTTTAAAGGGTTAGTAGGAAATGTGTTTATTTGACTATAAATACTGGCAGTTTAATGCTGTTTTCCGCTACCGAAGACAACCCCACCCTGACAATGTGATCAGGATCCAATGCTTCATGTCTTAAAACTTGCATTCTCTCCCTTCGGCCAAAATGCCGAACTCAGGACTTCAACGCGGCCGTCCACTGACCAATGGGTGACGTCACTGTGACTTGGTCCGCTTCTCACAGACACTCTGTGGTCCTGATATGAAGCAGCGCCTCAGTTTGAGGACTGTGTGACGCAAACTGAATCAATGCATCAGAGTTGAATTGTATCTTAACGTAAACAAGGATTTAGATCAGACGATGCGAGTAAAGACAACTTCTCTTCTGATACAACACCGTGTTCGATACTTGACTCTGTTGAGGAATTAATGGCGCTTAAAAAGGATTCGATACTCGGCCCTACTTCTGGATGAGTGCCTCTACTCACTGTATGTCTTTATCTTTCCTCTCTACCCACACCACGTACCCCCCCCTTCCCTCCATGTCAGATCTAACAGTGGAGAGCAGAGCTGAGCGGATCAACTGCCTCGCTGCCCACTGAGGCTGTGATTGTGTGTGTGTGTGTGTGTGTGTGTGTGTGTGAGTGAGACGCGTTCTGCTTTAATGAGCTATTGTTTGGCCGAGTCGCCACCCGAGGGGAGTCTGTCGCTCGGCTGACCCTTGACCCCGCCATGCTGCACAAAACTCCATTAACCACGCCTCATCAGGGCTGCAGTCGTGTTCCTCTCGTCCCTCGTGTCGCTCTCCTCCTCGTGACCCCCAAAGACAAATCTTCTGAGGATTTCTTTGCAATCAGCGGCTGATATTTTTCAGACTCGTGTGTTTTTGTGTGTGTGTGTGTGTGTGTGTGTGTGTGTGTGTGTGTGTGTGTGTGTGTGTGTGTATATATCAGAATATCCGTACGCGACAACATGGCCATCGCCTCGCTGTTCATCTCTCTCCCTCCTCATGCTTGTTTTGCCTGTGCGGTCGAACTGTCGGGGTGATTTCACACACATCCAGGGAGTGATTCTGGACCCCCCGCCGCGACCCGTCTCCATCCATCCTTCCCTCCCTCCGTCCCAGCCAATCTCTTGCGCCTCCCCCCCCCCCCCTCTCTCTCAGTACTACCTCCTCCTCCACCCTCAGACTGTAAGACCTCCAAAAAACATATTTCTTTTCCCAGTAGGATGAGATTACGTGGCCTTCAAACATATTCCACTTCAAAATAAATGTCACAGCCTTGACTCTAGTGCTGCAATCCTCCGTGCCAGCTCGTGTGACATTTGTGGAGCAGCTGCGAGAGCCAAAGCAATACAAAAACAACAACTGGATTGATCATTTTTAAGAGATACACTGGACTCGATTACCTGCGTCCGTCGCCAATCCATTGACAGGAAGCGGAAGTTGTGACGGCATCGATGTCACTGTACGGGAGAGAGGAGAACTTGTGCTATGTGCATCTCTGACTTCCCCGTTGTTATGCTTCTCCAATCCTGTTGCATGTTGTCATTACGGTTGTTGTTTTCAGTCTTCTAATTATGGTGTTGATGAACTTTTACAGACGTCTTTGCTTCCATGTTGTTTATCCTGTGTGTACCCTTCATTCAGTCACACACTGAGGATTTAGCACCTGGTGAATCAGCATTGGCTTCACTTTTTCGAAGCAAAGGGTGCCGGCTTGTACTGGTCCTGATCACAATGTCAGGGTGGAGTCTCGGCTCGTAACAAACGGCATTAAAATGGCAGTTTATCCAACACTATTGAACCACACAGTGTCCGTAGATGTATTATTGACAACACACAGACGCCTTTGACATAACGTCGACACTCATTCTGTTGATAGTGTTCTTTTTGTTTTTAGCCCCGCTAAAAAGAATATCGCTTTGTAAGATCCCCACGTGACTTATGTAACTCAGACTGCTGGAGCCTCAGCTTGTCTTCAGCTAAACTTCAGATCACATTGTGGATTTGTCTCCCACTGCTTACATTTTCACAAACAAAGCATGGGAGTGTTTTCACAGCAAGTGTGGAGAGGAACCAATACAATGCACATGTGTGTACGTGATCTCTGTATTAGGGTAGACTTTATAAACAACGTGAAGCTATTCTTTAACAATACATTGTAGAAAAGTCCTGAAAGAAGAGAAACTGCTCTGGGAACAAATGGAAGAATAACTCTTGAAAGCAAAATCTGAGATCATACCGGCTTGGGTTTTTAGTTTTTTAGTGAGTGCAGAGCTTCGTGGTAGCAGGTGTTGTCTTTGCATTTCCATGAGTGAAGTATAGATCCCAGTCACAGACACCCAGACCACAACATCCACTCTCTCTCTCTCTCTCTCTCTCTCTCTCTCTTAAACGGGACAGGACAAGGTCACACTCTGCTCCACCCTTTACAGTAGTACAGTAACATGACACACACACACACACACACACACACACACAGGTATGCACACTAGGTTCAGTTTACCTCTCCTTCCACAAAGCCTCGTTGGAAGAGTGACATCATCCCCTCTCTTTCTCCGCAGCTGTCAATCAAAGTAGACAATGAGGTCGGAGGGTTGAACCCCTCCCGGTGTGGGAGCAGCCAGTGTTGACAACAGAGCCGGCCTAATTACAATATCACGTAACACGCACCGACAACAGCTTACACCTCAAGTGTGTTTATAAAATGTCTGGAAACTGTCTGACGCCTCCACCTTGAGTGACTTGGAGCGAGTGCGACAGCACTAAAGTCATGCAGGGAGCAGCTGAAGAGCGTGATCGGTGTGAGCGGAAGCAGGAACACGACAGTAGCCGTTCTCACGCTCCACGTCTGAACAAAGAGGAAACACTGTCCCTGCTTCTTCTTGCAGCTTTCAGCTGACGTTGTCTGATTTACAGTGAAACAAAACAAAGAAATGCAGATTGTCCTCGCAGTGAACTCACACAGTAAAGAAACAAACTCTCTTCTCTGCAAAGTGAAAATGACTTGAAAGAGCAGAAACAACGGGCTGTACAGTACACGGATACTTCGACAGCGTACGTTGATAGAAAGTGTCCTTGAAAAGCTTCATCTTCAGATTAAACTATCAGAACAAATAGAGCTTGAGGATGATACACGATGGATCACGTGGCTGCTAAAATAAAGTGAATACTAATCATACACACACAAGTTACCATATTTGGAATGCGGAGGAGTGACGTAGAGACGCCGTATACGTCTCTGGTAGCTCCAGATATGATCTACTTGACTCTAAATTTACTAAATGAACATCATGCTGTATTGAAGAAGACTTGAAACTAGAGATTGAGACCATAAACTCATGTTTACAATGTTTACTGAGGTAATAAATCAAGAGAGAAGTAGAGTCATTTTCTCATAGACTTCTATACAACCAGAGGAGTCGCCCCCTGGTGGACACTAGAGAGAATGCAGCTTTAAGACGCTTTGGTTTCGGCTTCACTCAGCAGAACCGGAGGATGCTGCATCGACCAATCAGTGGTCCTTGAATCTCGACCTATCCACAACATTTTCCAATGGAAACCAAAAAAATGAGCTGTGCGGTACCATGCATCAACATTCTTTCTTTGCTCCATGTCACCTTGCACGTCTCTCAGATTTCATTGAGTATTTTGAACGCACCGATATTGACCCCTGTCCCCGCTTCACTCCCTGCTCTCTGATCTGCTGTTGTCCTGTTTGTTTGTTTTTCAGCGACCTGAATGGAAACAACCTGACGGTCATCACCAAGGCGGACTTCTCTGGCCTCAAACACCTCAGAGTCCTGTAAGTCGCAGCCACATTCACCCGTTCACAGAGTGATGCTTTAGCTCCGCAGTGACACACGAGCCACACACAGGTGCTTGTTTCGGGCGTCGGTGTCAGTCAGATTTACAACAGGGAGGGGTTCATCCGCCGCCTTTTGACCCGGGTACACTTCGCCCTCTGGGAGAGTGGGTTTTCCCGTGTTTACCTGATGACCGGGACTGTTGCGGAGCGTCAGCGACGGACACGAGGTGT
Source organism: Anarrhichthys ocellatus (assembly GCF_004355925.1). NCBI lineage: Eukaryota > Metazoa > Chordata > Actinopteri > Perciformes > Anarhichadidae > Anarrhichthys > Anarrhichthys ocellatus. The sequence continues at coordinate 302,329 of NW_022280156.1, read as the reverse complement.
TAAAAAAGACGACATGCCAGGAACTAATGACTCCCCCGGAGGCCTGCTCAGAACAGATTAGCAGCCCGCTGGGGTCCGCTGGGGGCCCCCGGGGCTCGTTGCTGTCAGGAGGGGATTGAGTGTTACACCGGTGGGCTACTATGAGGTGTTGTAAAGGCAAAATATAACAATAAGTCAAAGTTTTTTGTTTTCTTTATTATATTTTAGGAACATAAAGATATGAGGACCTTTTGTTGATCAGACCACTATACGAATATGTGTCTGAATCAATAGTAATATATTCCTTCATGTGTGTTTAGTGTTCATTTCTTTGTCTCTTTTATTATTGTAGCCATCTGATGGAGAACCAGATCAGTAACGTGGAGAGAGGAGCCTTTGATGAGCTGAAGGAGCTGGAGAGACTGTGAGAGCACACACACACACACACACACACACACACACACTTCTATTTCACATCAACATTAGCTAATCCAACGTGTTTCTGTTCCTCCAGTCGCCTCAACAAGAACCATCTCGGCCAACTTCCAGAGCTGCTGTTTCAGAAGAATGAAGGCCTGTCCCGACTGTGAGTCTGCACACGTTACTCTCCTCTATCGGGACCCCGTGCTGCTCTGCCTGCTCCCTCTCTCGCACCTCTCACGGTGTTTGTTTACGTTGCAGACACACGCTGTGATTGTTGGACCTGTTCAGTCCACAGTGTCGGCCGCTTGTTGTTGTTGAATGTTGGCACATAAAATCATCCGGTACGTGCTGTTTAAAGGGATTCTGATCTTCTGCCTTCTGATGAAGTCGCTGAAGTGTCGTCGTGTGTGTGTGCGTGTGGGTGTGCGTGTGCATGTGTGTGTGTGTGTGTGTGTCGTCATGGCAAAATGTGGTCCTGGAGACACCTACTGTACTGTGGCGAGAACTACCACAGAAGTGGTTTTGGGTGCTTTGGCAGGTGTTTATATGTCCGTCAGATCTGTTATTTCTTGAAGCCTTTTCCTGCTGAATGACTTGTGAGCACATCTCTGGTGAACACAAGTTTTAACGGTCGTGCTTTTTATGCAGTTCTTGAAGGAACTCAGTTTAGTAAATCATCTTAGGACCTTTGTCCACAGAGCGTCTTTCTCTGGCCGCAGGGCGTTGGGCAGCACACATATCACCACCAATGTATGACCGACTAGCATCGCTCCTGTGCTTTTTATTGTCTATTTGGGCTGCTATATGTATATATTATGAGCACGGCTGGTGTGATCCATCGCTACGGGGTCTTGTTCTAAAGATATGTGATTTTTTTACAACTCAATCAAGGACAAGAAGCAGTAATAATTTACCAGAGTCGCTGTGCTCACCCCCTCTTATCTGTGCAGCTCCACTTATGGGTCAATCCTTCCTTCCACCGTGCTCGTCATTTTCCCTTTTGTACTCCACGTACTCGCAGACTCTCTCTGCCGGTGGACGTCGAGGCTCAATCAAAGGGTTTCTGACACTGTTACTCACGGTCACACGCTTGTGTGCAGAATCGATGCGGAAACCAAAACGTGGTCAATCACTTCAAAATGTGTCGCAGTGATGAGAGTTTGTAGAAACCGGCCAACGGCGGCTGACCTCATTTATGTTGTTTATCGATCTTTAGGCGGCTGCTAATGTCGGACCTTGGAGAGTTCTACGTGTTTTATTTCTGTGCGGTTAATTCAGGGGAAATAGTTCTGTGTTGAACATAATGGACTCAACATCCTGAGACGACGGTGAAGTGCAGGTTTTCTTTCTTTGTTGTCCCTTTTAAGGATTGTCTCCATTGTTTGTTTCTTTATGGACTTTTCTACCACTTCTATGTTTTGTTCGTACCTCAAACTAATTGATTCTACCATTATATTACACCATAATGCATTAGCACTGCGTGTTAGCTGATGTATAGATATCTAGAATTACTGATATTTGTTTGGTTTAAAGTATAATAAAGCATCACATATGCAGAAGGGGACGTTTTTCCGCTGCTTCGGGCTGCCTGCTCGCCAGTTTCCAGATCAAAAATTGACCCATTTTTCTCACCTAGAAAACCGCAAATCACTTCACACAGTCCCACAGGAGCAGCAGGAGCACACACACACACACACACACACACACACACACACACACACACACAC
>NW_022280156.1:300035-300190 GCF_004355925.1 Anarrhichthys ocellatus | reverse complement strand
CACACACACACACACACACACACTGCTCTGAAGTCTTTGTTATAGATGTGTGTTTGTAGTGTAGGATGGGGAATGTATCTGCCTGGATACGCACTACAAAACACTGCTGGAGAGGGAGAGGGAGAGAGAGAGAGAGAGGGAGAGGGAGAGAGAGA
>NW_022280156.1:286072-297035 GCF_004355925.1 Anarrhichthys ocellatus | reverse complement strand
GACTGCGGCTCTGCTGTCGCTCAGACTAACTTTCACTTTCACTTCAGGAGAAGTGACTCAGCAGCTCTCCTCTCTCACAGTTGCTCCTCCTCTCAGTGAAGCTCTGTGAACGAGCTTTTACTGCCTCTTTGAGGAACACCCTGACATTCAAACACCAGTTTAACTTCCTTCTTATTCCTTTTTCTTGTTTTTTGTGTGTTTTGAACGTTAAATCTGAAATACTGTATGTTTTTTATTTATTTACACATTTCCCAGAGTTGTTTATCATGAAGCACCCCATCATCTGGCGTTCATAAGCTCCACATGTATTTTTTCAAACAGGGTGCGTGTTGTGATGTGTTAATATCCAGTTGTTTATAGACGGGACGTGTGATGCTGGTTGCATTTACTCAACTTCTATTGTTATTGGGGACAATTAGATCACAAGGTGATGCAGCCTGACGTGCTGTATGTCATCGTATAAAAGGTTTAGCTCAGTTTAAGCTCAGCAGAAAAACAGAATCTGAGAAGAGAGGAAAGGAGGAACAACTCATCACTAAGTTAGTACAAGTTACGTGTGATACTTTTATTTAGACTTTCCACTGGAAAAGTCGCTTTTATTTGTCAAGATCTCCTGTTTTTTATTCGTGAATATTGATCATGTTGTGCACTAGTCTCTGATTTTGTTTCGATGAGTCCATCCTGCTGTGTGTCACAAACAGATTCATTCTGAGGAATCTGCTCTATTCGCCACGATGAAGGTTAATTTTCTGAGACTGGAGACCTGCTGGAGGATGAATCCACCGCAGCTAACATCACATTGTATTGTTTCTTAAAGTAACTGTGTGTTATTGTTCCATTAAACTGCTGAGTCAGATTCAGACTGAAACATCTTCCAGCCGTGCTTCCTGGAGAGAAACGCAGCTTTGAAACGTCTTCCAGTCGCGTCGGCAGGTCTTCTTTCATTCTGTTGCAAAGGAATAAACGATTTGTGACGAACAGAACTGAAATGATTATTTTCTGGCGCTCAGATCCACGAGTGGATAGAAAGCGTACTGGAAGTGAAGAGAGAGGGCCAGACAGACACAAAGAAAAGGGTTCGTTTGGTTCACTGGCCTTGAGCTCCCTCTGAGATGAAGCAGAACAACTCTTTCCTCCTCTGCCTCTTTCTATCAAGCCTCCATTTCACCATAAGCACCCCTCTCTCCTGCTCCAACGCTCCTCGTAGTCTTCTTGATTTATTTCCTCCCTCTGACTCTCGTACTGTAACTTAACCCTCTGAACCCCTGAGCAGTTTTGGGCCGTTTTTACGCTCTGTGGCTTGATTGTCACTGCAATATATAAGTCCCGCCCCTCTATTGAAACAGAACAATCATGGCTAGAAGTAGAGAATATCTTTGGCGTAGTTTAACACACTTACCATGACATATATCATACAAAAGAAAAAAAAAAACACAAGTTGAATTTCTTTGACAATATATTTAACAAAAATTGGAAAACCATGGAATCTATATATGCAACATTGTTCCAAGTGTCCACGAAGAAGGAGGTTCCACATTCTATTCATATTGAACTATTTACATTTTTACAACCACGTGTCTGTTGGTCTGAGCCGAATCAATCGAGGCTTTAGTTGCTACTGAGGAGCGCAGAATGTAATGTTTTTCACAGCATCTGGTGAAAGTAAGAGGTTTATTCGGCGTGACACTTTATATAATACATACAGATGAAATATCACAAATTTGAGCTTTCTTTTGGCTGCTTTTTCTGACTCAAGCGTTCGTCACACATGATGTGTTCAGGGACCGCAGAAAACATGATAATCTGACGATAACTAAATCGTTTTTCACAGCTTCCGGCTGGTAAACGATGTAAAAAACACACTTTTCAATCCGGTCGGCGGGTTCTGGAGTTCAGAGGGTTTCAATTTCCTCCTTCCCACTTATTTTTTATTTCCCTTCATTTGCTAATTTCTCTGTTACGTGTCTCAATCTATCGACTTCAACAGCTCATCTGGGTTTGTGCAACAGGAAGCAAAGTACCTCAGACATCCTTTCCCTGAGCCCCGTCCTCCCAGCTTCTCCTCGGGTATCCCAGGGTGCATCGGGGCCGGGTTGCGTGTATGATCCTCTCACTGGGTCTGGTTGCCAATCGGTCGTGTCCAAAAGGCTTCCACTTGGAGGATCTGATGCCCTTCTTGCTCCTTTAGTTGATGTTCTTGTTCGCCCCTGTGTCTATCGCTCTACTGTCACTCTGTTTATCCCTCATCACCTCCATCACTGCTGAGCCTCACGCTTCCACGTCTACTTTCACCACCGACCTCAGGCGGTGTCGAGTTCAGTCTCATTTACTTTACTCTCATTTTATCTCGAGCCGTCTTGCTGCTTTCTAACCGCTGACCTCTCCGTGGTACTTCCTCTGGCTTTCGGCCGCACAGAGGAGGTCTCTGGTTTACCACCGAACCCCTCCGACAGAGACGGAGCTGTAAGTGACTGAGCGCAGGGATTGATTGGCCTCAGATCGGCTGATAAAACCTGCATGCTGTCTGCAGCCGGGGTGGCTGCCTTAAGAACATGGCGCTCAATACAAACAGAAAACAAGATCAGAGATGGAGATAGACGTTGCTGTTGTTAGATCCCCTCTTGCTCCTCTACTCCTCTCCAACATACTTAATTTCTCAAACTAGCCCTTGTTTGACCCCAAACGTCAGCGTGTTGTCTGACGAGAGTCACCTCGGGCAAACTAGGTAAAGTTTGCTCATTTCCTGACTGTGAAAGAGAACAAAAAACAGCTTCAGTGTGACATTGTGAACATTTTTTATCTGCTTTCACAAAGAGATTGAATGTCAAACGGTATGTGTGTCCGGCTCAGTAAGTGGGTGTTTCCCCCTCTGTCGGGCTCTCTTGGTTTGACCCTGACATTAATGGAGTGTGTCTTAGGTCCTCCAGGGCAGTCAGAGATGATGCACATCCTCCTCCTCCTCCGTGGTCTGTCCGACACACACACACGCACACACACACACATACACATACACACTTTTTCCCCCTGTAGTTTTGCCTTCATCAGCTGGGTTCTGTTGTTGTTGTTGTTGATCTGTCCTTTCCCACAATGCAGCGGTGTATCTCTCTCCACTCGTCCTCCGTTTTGTGATATAGAGAAGTCGGACTGTTGTAGCACATGTGACCCTCTCAGGTCTCTTGTGCCGCGTCTCTCGCTTCTCAAATTTGAAATTCAAACAGGACAAAGCGTGTGCTAGCGAAGCATTCGCAGGGATTGTTGTGTGTTAAGTCAAACTGTTGAATGTACAAACGTTAGTCGACTGAGAGTCGGGATCTCTCTCCTTGTTTTTCAGGGACCTGAGTGAAAACAGCATCCAGGCAATCCCAAGGAGGGCCTTCAGAGGAGCCACGGGCCTCAAAAACCTGTGTGGAAGTGCACACACACACACACACACGCACACACACACACACACACACACACACACACACATAAATATGACTTTTTATGAACCTTTGATGTTATACTAAAAAAAGTCAAAAAAAAGTTTCATATGTCACAAAAGTCATTGTATAGTAGCGTGAAAAAAGTCATACAAAAATTATAGTTTAGTATGTAAAAAAAATGATTTAGTATGTCGCTAAAAGAAAAGGATGTTTTTGAAAATGCTCACAAACCAACGATTCACACAAAGTACGTAAATCTTGAGTTCACACTGCGTAGTATTTGGATTGTGTGTACATGACTCATGCCCGGATGTAAACTACATTAGAAGGATGCAACGTGAGCTTACTGCACGTGCTCAACTGCCCCACAATGCATTGCGTCTTGGTGCCTTGAAACCAAATTCAAACACATTTTGTTCATTGATCCCTTGATCGATTGGCGCAATTAGACATCGTTCTGTTTGTCTCGCTGTCGTCACCAGGCAGCTGGATAAAAACCACATCAGCTGTATCGAGGAGGGGGCGTTCAGAGCGCTGCGATCCCTGGAAGTACTGTGAGTATTCTGAATACTTCTGTGTACTGCCATCACTTACTATGTTAATACCTTCTAAACTTCTGTTTTCATTTGTACTCGCCATCAACTTGTTTTTGTCTCACCGACTCTCCCATCATTCCTCTCACTATTTATTCTTATCTTTCCTTTTTTATCTCCTTTCTTCTCATCGTGTCTCACTTTCTCTCCCATCTTTTCTCCCTCACTCTTTCTCTTTCTGTCTGTCAATGTCTCTCTCTATCTCTATGTCTCCCTCTCTCTTTCTCTATGTCTCCCTCTCTCTTTCTCTATGTCTCCCTCTCTCCCAGCACGCTGAACAACAACAACGTCAGCAGCATCCCGGTCTCCAGTTTCAACCACATGCCGAAGCTCCGCACCTTGTGAGTCCTTCAAGTCAACGCACTACGTTACCCAGGATGCCGCATTCTGGAAACAGAACCACAATGAGATGTAAACAACGGTCACAGTCAGATGCTTACCAATACTTACGTTCTCTCCTTTCCTATCTCCTACAATACTTCCTTCCCTACTCTGTTATGTCCTCCCACCTATCCACTCCTTCCTTCCTTTTCTCACCCTCTTTTGCATCCTTCCGCTTTCCATTTCCTCTTCTCTCTCATCCAACTCTTCCCTTATTTCCTTGTACACTTCCATTTTCTGCTCTCCTGCTCTTCTCTTCATCCCCCTCCCTCCTTCTCTCCCACCTGTCCTCTCTCCCTCCCCCTGATCTCCCCTCTCCATCCTCCCCCCGTCTCCTCCCAGCCGGCTCCACTCTAACGCTCTGCGTTGCGACTGTCACCTGGCCTGGTTGTCTCCGTGGCTGCGGCAGCGGGCGGCTTTGGGCCTCTACACCCAGTGCAGCTCTCCTCCCTCGCTGAGGGGCCTCAACCTCGCCGAGCTGCGCAAGAGCGACTTCGCCTGCTCAGGTACGGCAGCCCGGTGACACGAGACGACGCGCTCGGGTCAAAGCGTGGCCCGACGGAGTTGAAAGTTGGTGTTGTTTCGTTGTTTGCTTGCAGGTAACGGTGGCAGTGCCTTCGTTCAGCCATGCAGCCTGGCGTCCGGCTCCTGTCCTCCCATGTGCTCCTGCAGCAACAACATCGTGGACTGTCGGGGGAGGGGCCTCACCGCCATCCCCGCCCACCTGCCCGAGGCCATGACTGAGATGTGAGTATCATAGAGGTTTACATTTCAACCAGGCGGCAACCTCTGGTTCTGCTGAGTGAAGCCGATGCTTCATGTGTTAAAGCTGCATTCTCTCTAGTGTCCACCAGGGGGCGACTCCTCTGGTTGTATAGAAGTCTATGAGAAAATGACTCTACTTCTCTCTTGATTTATTACCTCAGTAAACATTGTAAACATGAGTTTATGGTCTCAATCTCTAGTTTCAACTCTTCTTCAATACAGCATGATGTTCATTTAGTACATTATGGTCCATTTAGAGTCACACAGACCATAAACAAATCAGAGTTGCAATGATGAAATATAATGTTAGTCAAACCTTTAGAAATTAGTTAGGGTTTAAATTTGATTTAAAAATTTCTCATCTTTTTCTTTTTACAGTGTGATTCAGTACGAGCTTTTTTCCAACTGCATCTCTTTATGGCCGCGTGGCCGTGCACAGCTTTCTATTCAGGCAACAACTGTGTGTTCTGGTTTGTCTTTGAAAGACTCTGCACGAGTCCTTCTCTCTAAGCTGTACAAGCCCACAGTCACGCTGTAACAGTTGACAGGAGAACAGAACTTTGGATTAATATTGCATGTGGACAAATGAGTTTGAATTGAAACTACAGACACTCCAGTTGACAGCTGTGCTGTGAAACGGCCTACAGCTGTTACATTATTAATTATGTCTCTCTCTGTGTTTCTCTGCAGTCGCTTGGAGCAGAATGGCATCAAGTCGGTTCCTCCGGGCGCCTTCACCTCCTACAAGAAGCTTCGTCGAATGTGAGTCCTCTAAAGACACGATAACTCATGAGTAACAGTTGAGGTTAAAGAAAGGTTGTGGATAATTATTCAATCAGTGACTGAACTCTTAGCCAGGTTAAATAAACCAGGAGGAGACACAAACATCCACGAGGGGTGCAACCAACGATTATTTTTATTGTCAATTAATCATTTGGTCTATAAAATGTCAGAAAATAGTGAAAAATGTCTTAAATGTTTTTATCTAGTCTTTAGTCAGTCCAAAAACCAAAGATATTATGTTCGATATGATTGAAAAACGTTAAATCGATTCATATAGAATATAATAATAATTGTCAGATTAATCGATAATGACGATAATCGCAGCCCTAATATGATCAGTATGACACAAAGGGATTCAATATATTCTCCATAGGAGGTAGTTTGAAAGACAGCTAACAGAATAACACCATCTCGTCAGAGAAGCTTCGGTTTTTATGGCTCCATCCCTTTGAGTTTCGACTCAACCAATGAGATTACAGTATGTCTGCCTCCAGCGAGTCAATGCCTCTGGGGAAAAACGTCTGTTTTTTAAACTGTGATCCGCCAACTGGATCCCTCTCCTCTTCCTCTGTCTCCCCCCCGCTCAACATAACAAACAGCCCCAGTGGATTTTCAGCACCGAGGAGCGCTTGATTTATGTCAGTCAGCAGAGCCGTCCCCATCAGATCAGAGGCCCTTTAAGGGTCTCGCATGATGAATCCAGAGCATATCACTGGGATCTGGTGAATGTGTTTAAGATGCACATTTGACCACAATAATGTCATTTTATTAATGTTCATAGCTCTGTGCCCCATTTTCTGTCTTTGTGGCTTTTGTTCTGTTCACTCTCACTGCTTCTCTCTTTCTCTTTTCCTTTGCCCATTTCCATCTCTCTCTCTCTCTCTCTCTGTCTCTCTGCGGTTTTCCTTTTCCTCTCAAACTTATCCCCCCCTCTTTCTCGTCCTCTTACATCATCATCGTGAGACCGTCCCACGTCCCTGAGACAGGGGTTGATTACATTACCAGGCTGGTTTAAGTGGTTTTGTGTTAAAATTTATTGTGACAGTTGAGCGACTGACATGTGGCGGCAGAAGAAGGATTTTATAATCTGACATGTTGTGGTTTGGCCGGACCAGAACAAATCAGAGATGTAAGAACTTGGCCTGCAGAAACAGCACTCGCTCTTGTAGAGCCTGGTTTTCACATAAAGTGCGGTTCCTCATTCTTTACAAAAAGTTCTGTATTAGATTTGATTTGAGGGATTAGAAAAAAGAACAATAAAACCATTCATGTATGCGTTGTGACCGTGATGTAGTTCATAGCGTAACGTTATCTTCTGCCGATTGCATTCAAGCTGCAAAAATCATCAACGTGGTGTTGATTTGTGAAGATTATCTTGCTGAACAAAACTAGTAAGTATCATAGACTTGTGTTCGCCACAGAGCTTATTTTCTGCAATAATCCTAAACCCAATGGAAAAATCCCATTGGCTTTTTGTCAACGGTATTGCGATGCTAATTTCCAGGTCTGGCCTACAGATGGACGTTGTCCCTGCAGGCTTCTACAGGACAGCAGTCTCTGACTTTACCTCAAAAACAAAGCAGTTCTTTAAATGCATGTTTCTGGCCGCTGTGACTAAAGTCTGTGTGTGTGTTCTCTGTTGTATTCCCAGAGACCTGAGTAACAACCAGATATCTGAGATCGCTCCCGATGCTTTCCACGGCCTCCGAGCTCTCAACTCACTGTGAGTAAGACTCAGAGTGTGTGAGTGTGTGTGTGTGAGTGTGAATACACTGTCGGAGTGCCTCTACCAATATGTGGTTACATATGTCTTGTCTATACCTCCATATGTTTGCACGGCATGCGTGTGTTTCGTGCGTCTGTTGGTATGAATAATTCAAAAGTGGCGCCTGCTCTCTGTAAACAGAACTTCTTTATGATATATCAGGACTTTCAAACAATCACAGCGGGTGGCCTTTATGTTGTTGTTGTTGTTGTGTGTGTGTGTGTGTGTGTGTGTGTAAGTGTGTGTGAGTATGACTGTCTCTGCCAGCGTGACTCTCTTCTGGTCGTGGATTGTGTGGAAATGTGTGGTTACAGCGAAGCTTTACCAATGGAATGAAAGTCGTACTGTTGTCTATGTTGATGCACATTGATAATAAAACACACTGTTAGGATGCATACAGTACGTCTTTGTGTACAGGGTTCTGTACGGTAACAAGATCACTGAGCTGCCCAGCGGAGTGTTTGATGGCCTGGCCTCTCTGGAGCTGCTGTAAGTCCAAAACCATTTGTCTGAGCTTGACATTGACTGACCGTGTTTTACACAAACAAATTGCAGGTGTCAAACGGCTTGAAAGTGCCCGTAAGTTGTTCCATTCTTGGATGGAAACGTACGAGTCTCTGTTTCTTCAGCCAAGTCAAACTGTTGCAGATCTGTTTCTCATAAAACAGGCTGTGATGTTGCTTGTTTTGATAACACTGCCATCGCCTTGCGTGCCACACAATGTATTCCACATGCTGAGGCTTCAGTGGTAGTAGTTGTGCATAGAAATAAATCGGAGTAGAAGGGACATTTCCATTCTAATTAACACAGCAGGGCGGTCAGAGCAGCACACTTCTTTATGTGTGCCATTGTTTCAGTGGCTAACAATCAAAAACTGAGTTATTTTTGCAGTGACGAGTACAATGAGTATCAAATATAACGGCTTAATGCTTCATCCACACGCACAGCTGAGGAAAGCACATCGCTATAAGATGAGCGACAACTTTGTTCGGCTCATTTTCAGTAACTAGTGTAAAATGTAATCCTAGTGGAATTTACAAGCTAGCTAGCTAGTTATCTAACATCATAGCTAGCTAGCTAGTTAGTTATCTAACACGCTAGCTAGTTAGCTTGTTAGTTATCTAACATGCTAGCTAGCTAGCTAGTTAGTTAGTTATCTAACACGCTAGCTAGTTAGTTAGTTAGTTATCTAACATGCTAGCTAGCTAGTTAGTTAGTTATCTAACACGCTAGCTAGCTAGTTAGTTAGTTATCTAACACGCTAGCTAGCTAGTTAGTTAGTTATCTAACACGCTAGCTAGCTAGCTAGTTAGTTATCTAACACGCTAGCTAGCTAGTTAGTTAGTTATCTAACACGCTAGCTAGCTAGTTAGTTAGCAACAGGACCTTCATTTACAACCCTTACGATGAATTAGAAAATGATTGATGATACGTATATGTGACAGTTTAATTAACATACTGCTAATGATCGTGTCATGTGTGCATCAGGTTGCTGAATGCCAATAAGATCCACTGCATCAGAGCCTCCGTGTTCAAAGATCTGGAGAACTTGGCTCTGCTGTCGCTTTATGACAACAAAATCCAGAGTCTAGCGAAAGGCACCTTCAGCTCGCTGCACAGCATCCAGACGCTGTAAGAAAACACACACACACACACACACACACACACACATACACACATGCTATTTTAAGCTCTGTGCTGTTCCACTCCATTCAGTCTGATCCGACTGATGTCCTGCCCCCTGTGATTTCCCATCAGCCACTTGGCCCAGAACCCCTTCGTGTGTGACTGTAATGTGAAGTGGCTGGCCGACTTCCTCCGTTCGAACCCCATAGAGACCAGCGGAGCGCGCTGCGCCAGCCCTCGACGCCTCGCCAACAAGCGCATTGCACAGATCAAGAGCAGCAAGTTCCGCTGCTCCGGTCAGTGTGTGTGTGTGTGTGTGTGTGTGTGTGTGTGTGTGTGTGTGAATTGAGACGGGTGGTGACAGTCTGGGTTTGCGAGTGTAAGATGATGAACCACTGCAAAGCTTCCCTCAAGAGAAATATTCACACAGTATGTGTAAGAAATGCAAATCATAAACCCCCCAAAAGCCTTTTGTGTCATATACATGAGCTATTAGCATATATATTAGTTAGTGACATTCTGCTGTCAGACACAATCACTTCTCTCTGCATGGTACAAAAGGCATTGTGCAGAAAAAGGGGAAATTTACTACAAGGAGTTTTTAGACTGTCTCAATATAAAACTGATGCTGAAAAATGAGCTACATCATCAGAAACTGAAGATTTGTCCATTTTCTATATAAGATCTATGGCACGCAAACTAGAAGAGCTAATGTTTACTCTTTCCCGTTTTGCAGTGAGTATTATACTGATCAGCAAAGAAAAACATTAAAGTCAGAACAAAACAAAACAACCCTTAATAATAAAGGGACAGTGTTAGAGCAAGGGTGAAAAACAGGAGTCAAACTTGGTCCGTCGTTCAACAGACGGAGAGAATCAGCCCTCATCCTACACTTATATGTCTACTTTATTAATGCAGTACATTGGAGATGTGGTTTTACATCAATATATGAATTTACTTTGGTGACTTACACAAAGTTGACTTTGTTTCATCATCATCATATTACACGTATCGCTATCCATCCTGCAAACAGCTGTGTTTAAAAAAGAAAGAAGTTGTTAAAAATAAGTTTTCTTTCACTCACTTCCAAAACCAATTGCCACACACACACTAGATCAAGATCTTTACGATGCAAGGCCGTTAAACACTACCGTCTTTGTCCACAAAATCAACGCAAATTGAAAGTTCCTTGTAGTTGCTTGAACCAAAAACAACTTATTGTCTCTTTTTATTTGATTCAAAACTCACATCAACTGCAAGTGCACGTCTTGTCTGGCTTAACCAGCGTTAACCGATGTGTGTCGACCTGTGGACCAACTCTCTTTTCCTCTCAAATCTCTTATATCTGCTGTAAATAACAATAACAATATTATCTGTTCAGGTTCCTACCGCTCAATGCCAACTTTTGGAATGAAAACATAGCAATTCTTCTTCTTGTTTTAGACCTAAGAACCGTTAATATTTGCAGATATCAAAGTTCCTCCATAAAACACCAAAACATGGCTCGCTTTACGCCTTCTTTCATGTTTAAAAATGTTAAACGTCTGCTGCTGCCAGTTTTATAGAAGACCTCCTCCTGGAGTGTGTGTGTGTGTGTGTGTGTGTGTGTGTGTGTGTGTGTGTGTGTG
>NW_022280156.1:284855-286062 GCF_004355925.1 Anarrhichthys ocellatus | reverse complement strand
TGTGTGTGTGTGTGTGTGTGTGTGTGTGTGTGTGTGTGTGTGTGTGTCTGTGGAAGCTTTCAAACCTTTGGACTGACATTGTTTTGTTTCTTCCTTCTTTTTCATGACAGCCAAGGAGCAGTACCACATCCCAGGTGATCTTTGTGTGTTTTCTAGTAAATACCGTAAAAAATAGATATTTCTGTGTTGGTTATTCATCCAATGAGGTGTGAGAAAGGTTCATGTGGATATCTGATTAGTTTGACTCACACGAGTCCTCTGGTCTGTCCTCCCTGTGCGTGTCTGTGTGTCCAGGTACTGAAGACCGGCGCCTGAGCTACGAGTGCAACAGTAAGCCGGTGTGTCCCGCTAAGTGTCGCTGTGAGGCCAACGTGGTCGACTGCTCCAACCTGCGCCTCACCAAGTTCCCCGAACACCTGCCCTCCTCCACCGAAGAGCTGTGAGACACGTGCACACCTGAACACATGAACAGCTCACAGTCCAGACAAAACTGCAGGGTTCCAGGCTGATTCCAGTATCAGAGTTCATTAAACATCGTCTGATCTTGTTTGTTTAGTCTCTAGTTCCTCCAGCCCTCCTCGAATTGCTTTGTTTGGTCAAAAATATTTAATTTACAATTATTTAAAACAAAGAAAAGCAGCAAATACTCACTTTTGAGAAGCTGGAGCCGGTACATGTTTGACGGTTTTGCTTGATAAAAACGATCCAAAGATGTCTCCCTCCAATATCTCTGATTCGGGAATATCAGCTGACGACATCGGCCTTGTTGACGTGTCCGTCTGGCTGCAGTACAGTTACAGCGTGCCAGATTCTATTTGGGGGAAGCTTTTATTGAAAGTGCAAGATGCATTTTAGCACGTCCGGTCCCTGTGGGGTCGACAGTGTTAAAGCAAAACAACACTCGTACACTCCTATGCATGTACATACAGTACATACAGTACATACACACACACACTCACAGGCACTTTATGGATATCCGTGTTGACATGTTGTGTGTGGACTCGTACTGCATGGCTGCACACGCACACGCGTTCCAAACCGACTCCTCTGCTAATGATGTTTTCGCTCTCTCCTCCTCATGCCGTGCTCTCTGCGACCGTCCGCAAGGCGTCTCAACAACAACGACCTCTCCGTGCTGGAGGCCACCGGAGCCTTCAAGGGCCTGTCGCAGCTCAAGAAGATGTAGGTCACTCAGAAGAACCCTCAA
>NW_022280156.1:261844-284845 GCF_004355925.1 Anarrhichthys ocellatus | reverse complement strand
ACACACACGCACGCATGTGCACACACACATGCACACACACACACACAGACACACACACACACTGGCAGTCGAAGTCTTTGAGCAAGATGCTGAACCCAGAGTTGCTCCCGATAGGCAGGTCATGGGCCTGTCATGGCTGCTCCACCACCGCTGGTGTGAATGAGGGTCATAAAAACCGTGCATGAATGCAGTCCATCTACCATCTACCATATAGATTCATAGTTCATAAGTCTTTATTTGTCAAATGCACGACGATTTCGAGGAAACAGTCGTCGGCAATGATATTTCTGTTCTCGGGCTCCCTCAAATAACGCTACTACGAACGAAATATTAAAAAATATTAAAATGAAAAAGGATCCAAGACATGAAATAATGCAGAACTTAAACATATAATAGATTATATATATATGTATATACTGTATATATGAAGATATGGAGCCTGTGATCTGCAGTTGGACCCGTTTGTGTCGTCAGCAAATTTTAATGCATTCTTCCAATTTTTAAAAAAATATTTTAAAGGCGCAATGAGCAGGATTTGTCGTTATTCAAAGTTCTTCTCCAGCTCGACGAGGGTTAAAGGTTGCCTTTTTAACTACAATTCTTTTCTGGTTTCCTCTTGGATGCCAGCTTTCAAAATCGAATCTTGTCGTCTTGTTTAATATAAATAAATATATAATTGACCCATAATCTAGTAAAGCTTTGATTTGTAAGTGTTCATTTTAAAGTACATTTGATGTGCGTGAGAGGGAGAGAGAGGGTTTAAAACCCCGGTATGACAGGGACAGAACACTTTCATGGAAATCTGACCAGCGGCTGTGGAGGTTGAAGTGTGTTAATAATATAGATTGTTGTGTGTTGTTTCTCCTCCTGCAGGATCCTCAGCTACAACTCTCTACGCTGCATCCCTCCTCTGGCGCTGGGTGGCCTTCGATCTCTGAGGCTGCTGTGAGCTCACACACACACACACACACACACACACACACACCATACTTGTCACTGTCGTCCCCTCGCTTCATTACAACAAGCCACCATCTGTTTGTGGACTCTGTGGTCTCTGAGTTTTCAGTGTCGACCGCCTCTCTGACCCTCCGCTGTGTCCGTCTTTCAGCTCTCTCCACGGCAACGACATCTCCGAGCTGCAGCGGGGCATCTTCAGCGACGTGGTCTCCCTGTCTCACCTGTAAGCACTCAAACATACGTGTAGCACACACACGTACACACGCAACGAACAGCAGGGTCCGTCCTCGCTGACAGAATGAAGTCTGTGTGTGTGTGTGTGTGTGTCTGAGCAGCGCTGTGAGGACTGAGAGCTCCACCATGTGGCTTTAAAAATTAGTGCAGAAATGTAGTTTTTTTGTTTTCTCTTTCTCTTGTTCTTTCTTTCTCTCCTTTGTCTCTCTTCCTGTCTTTTGGTCTGTCTGTCTTTCTCTCTCTTCTCTTTCTGTCTGCATGTCCCTGTCTGTCTCTTTCATTCTCTTTCTTTTTCTCATTCTTTCTGTTTTTCTGTCCGTCTTATTTTATTTTTGTCTGTCCGTGATTGTTTCTGTCTCTTTCTTTCTGTCTGTCTCCTTCCTCCTCTCCTCATCCTCTTAACCTTTATTTATTTTTTGTTATCCGTCCTCTCACACCTTTCTCATCCATTTCTTTTACTCCTTTTCCTTCCTTCCTTTACTCTTTCTTTCTTTCTTTCATTTTACCCTCCTTCTCCCTCACGTTTCTTCTTCCCAACCTCTATAATAAATTAACTTCCCTCTTCCCATTCTTCCCATTCCCCCTCTCTTTCCTCCCCTCTGTCAGTGAGGCTGACTCTCTGTTTATTCCTCCTCCCCAGAGCGATCGGAGCCAACCCCCTGTACTGTGACTGCCGTCTGCTCTGGCTGTCAGACTGGGTGAAGAGCGGCTACAAGGAGCCTGGCATCGCCCGCTGTGCCGGGCCGCGCGGTATGGAGGGCAAGCTGCTGCTCACCACTCCCGCCGACAGCTTCCAGTGTCAGGGTAAGCCCCCCCCCCGACTTTAAAATCACACATGTGCAAAACTGTCCATGAACGAGAAGCTCAGCAGCTGTTTCTCGTCTTCAGCACTTGTTTTGATCGTTTTTGAACATTTTGTCGTTCAGTAAAACGTCTGTAATTGGTTATTAATAAAGTGCTTTCCATAATGAGTGACCTGACATCTCAAACACATTCACATGACGCTATGTTGTCCTTCAGTGATTTGTGATGAACACAGGTTAACCGGCTGTTTTATTCCCGTGTGCTTCTGTCTTTGTGAGCTGATCTGAGAGAATAAACGCCCACACGCTGTCGCTTCCTCCTTTATTATGTTTAATAAAAAAAGGAGCTTTTTAGTCTGCGTGACCTCCATCACGAGCTGGCTGCTTTCACTCCTACACACACCTGTCACAGCTGAAGACGCTGCAGTGCTCACTGTCTTCAGCTGCGACGACCTCGAAAAAAGATTTGACTCCGTTTCTCTGTGAATACTGTCGCCGTGTGAGTTGAACTCTTAACTTTTATGGGTTTTGTTAAAGATGCACAAGAACACACAAGCAAGGTCAGAGAGGAGCTAAAGCTGAACAAAAGTCATGTTTTCATTCATGTCGATGCAGGTGAACTTATAACATATAACATATCAAGGAACCTTATTTAGCTGCTTGATTGAGTTTGCAGGAAATAAAAGATGACGTTACGTTACCTTCAGCTAGATTCTGTCTTTTAGAAACTCCATCCAGAGAGACGTTTCAACAGTATTTGAAGTATTTTCTCATTCAATGTTACCAAAAACAACTGCCGGACATTTAACAGTTGAAAAATAAACGTACTGCTGGTGACATCCATGCAATTTTATATCCTTTGCAGTGCAAACAAAGCTCTTCATCACATTGTATCATAAGCTGTAATGTTACTCATGCTGCTTCATCAGCTGCACTGTAATCTTCATTGAACTCATCTCTGTGATCGTACACAGAGTGATCTTTTATTCAGTGTGTTGTACTCAGTTGGGATCTGCTATCAACAGGAAAACGCTTAATTAATCTGCAGTGAATAATAACAAAGGTTCAGAGGCAAATCATCTTAACAGCTGAGAAACACACAATGGAGAGTTTAACTTGTGTTAGAAACACAGCAGCAGAGGTTTGATTCCTCTCTCCTCACAGTGTGAAGGTAGTGTGAACTTTACATTAGTGGCGGTTTTGTCAGTTATCACAGCCGCTAATTGATCCATTTTTAAATATCAAAATATTCCAGCAGTGTAGAGTTAATAGAGAGCAGCTCGCTGTGACTGATGATCCCTCACATCTCACACGGGGTCTTTTGCAGTTTCTGTATTCTCAATATGCTCGATAGAGACACACAAACCTTATTTATTATTAACGGTAATAACCTTTGTGAGTTTAAGTCGTTTGAAAAGTTCAAATGTGAGCTTGAACTTCTCTGAAGTGGATCACGTGTCAGTTAAACATCACAGCAACCGCTTCTCTCTTATTCTTTACCTACTGGTACAAATAATAATACATTGCAGCTATATACAAGTGTCATAGATACATGTTTTAAAGGAACATTTCTTCTTCAAACTGATTATTTTCAGATTGTTTTTGCAATATTGTGATGAATGGAAGAAGAAGAAACAGAATGCAGCCGTAGCTGTTCGTCCACCAGCATCTGCTAATATTTCATCTGTGTGTTATTTCTCACTCGTCTGTTCATTCTTTCTCATATTTATTTATGTATTAATTTGCTTTTCATGTTTTCATTGCTTGCCTGTCATCTTTAAGACCAAACAGAAGTCATGTCAGAACATAAGTATAGTGTCACATCTTCCATAAGCAGCACTGAGTGAAGTGATGACATACTGTACGGCGAAAACACAAATCATTATGATGTTTCAGGTTGTTTCACTCAGCCACCAGGTGTGATCTGATGCCTTCTATTTATATCAAACTACTGCTTCTTCTTCTTCTGCTCATCCAGACACACTAAGAACTGATCGCTCCTGTTCTGTTACAAAGAAGCGTTTTTAAGGCTTGTTGACAGTATTCATAATAACTAGTCTCAGTCAGCTCATACCATTAGTCGATTAGTTGATTTAATTGACAGTTGTGAGTTTCTCCACAAAATCACCACTTTGAATCTTATGTTTAACAGAGATGTGCTCGAATGTTTCCTGGAAATAAATCATTCAGCAAGAAAAAGCACAAGAACCAGCTGAACGACTAAAGAAATCTTAGTCGACTGAGATCAAAAACTAATAATTAATAGACTAAGAAGGTGCAGTTTTAATACTAACGTCTCGATAACTTGACATTGATGAAGATTAAACCACTAACTGTCCTCTTTGTGTGTGGGTGTGTGTGTGTGTGTGTGTGTGTGTGTGCGTGTGTCTGTCTCGACAGGTCCGGTAGAGGCGTCTGTTCAGGCCAAATGCAGCCCATGCGTGACCTCTCCCTGCAAGAACCAGGGTGTCTGTCAAGTCCACCACACAGAGCTGTACACCTGTACCTGCAAGTCCGGCTTCACGGTACGACACTGTGTGCGTGCGTGTGTGTGTGTGTGTGTGTTGTATGCTGCAGAGAGGCTCTTGTGTAATCTAGTTACTGAGTTTGTCTGTTGCTGCCAGCACCTTGTGACCTCGTAATGACAATGTTTCGCCCTGTAGACACACGACGACAATCCGTTTACAAACCCCGAGCTGAACATTTGAAACCGCTGTGTTTGCGTGCTGTCGGCGATTATTATGAGCCCACATCTGTCTCTGATAGTAATCCCATCAAAATACTCAGTTGATGTTGTGTGTGTGTGTGTGTGTGTGTGTGTGTGTGTGATATTTCAGGGTAAACACTGTGAGACTCCAGTCGATGCTTGTGTCAGTAATCCCTGCACCAACGGAGGAATCTGCATCAGTGACGAGCAGACGAGAGGATTCAGGTAAGAAGTCTTAAAGCGTCTGTAGATTGTGATGGAAGAACAACCACCAGCAGACGTGTCCTGCCTGAGAACCCTGAAACACATTCAGGACGTCCCGGTTATTGACGCGCCTTCAGCGTAATCTTTTCCCTTTAAGTTCATCGTCATAGTTGTGAATGCACCTCTGCACAACTCTACTCTTTAAGTACACACTTGCGCTACTTTAAGTGTCACTTTAATAACATACTTGTCTTGTAGTAAGTGTGAATACCGAGGTGTGTTTGTCTCTTTGCTTTTTGTCCGTCTAGCTGCGCGTGTGCGTTTGGTTTCCACGGAACCTTCTGCGAGGTGAACGTGGACGACTGTCAGGACCACGGGTGTGAGAACGGCGCCACCTGTGTGGACGACGTGGGCAACTACACCTGCTTGTGTCCTCCGAACTACACAGGTGAGACACCGGCACCGGCGCTCTGCCTCCTTCTTCCACTCAGGGATATTCATGAGGAAACAACAATAAATACATATTTGATTTATTAGAAAATAGCATGTTGAGAGGAGAAAATATTGTTCTGAGAGTGTCTCTCTCTCTCTCCGCTCGTTCTCAGGTCTGCTTTGTGAGGAAGAGGAGGGTGTGTGCTCTCCAGGTAGAAACCCCTGTCAGCATCAGTCCACCTGCATCAGCACCCCTATCGGCCCCAGGTGACGACACACACACACACACTCTCACACACACTCACACACACTTTATCCCTGCCAGGCTCAGCAAAATTTCGGATCCCAGATGAGATTTAAAATATAGACACAAGCAGACAAGCACGTATAAAGGTGAATTTTGCTGAGGTCTGTGTTGACTCCCCAAAATCCTACACCATGTGTCATGAAGTGTGTGTGTGTGTGTGTGTGTGTGTGTGTGCGCGCTCTGCAGATGTGTGTGTATTCCAGGCTGGGTGGGGCCAGACTGCAGTATAAACTACAATGAATGCGTGGATCATCGCTGTCAGAACAGAGCTCAGTGTGTCGACCATCTGGACGGCTACAGCTGCGTCTGTCCGCAGGGATACAGGTACTGGGAACACTGGGAATACTGAATACTGGGAACACTGGGAATACTGAACACTGGGAACACTGGGAATACTGAACACTGTGAATACTGAATACTGGGAACACTGTGAATACTGAATACTGGGAACACTGGGAATACTGAATACTGGGAACACTGGGAATACTGAACACTGTGAATACTGAATACTGGGAACACTGGGAATACTGAATACTGGGAACACTGTGAATACTGAATACTGGGAACACTGGGAATACTGAATACTGGGAACACTGGGAATACTGAATACTGGGAACACTGGGAATACTGAATACTGGGGACACTGGGGACACTGGGAATACTGGGAACACTGGGAACACTGTGAATACTGGGAACACTGTGAATACTGGGCACACTGTGAATACTGGGAACACTGGGAACACTGTGAATACTGGGCACACTGGGAACACTGAATACTGGGAACACTGTGAATACTGGGAACACTGTGAATACTGGGAACACTGGGAACACTGTGAATACTGGGAACACTGGGAACACTGGGAATACTGGGAACACTGTGAATACTGGGAACTCGGGCAACACTGTAGATGACCGCACCCAGGACATTGAAGACTGTCAGGACTCTGGAAATTAGGGAACAAGATTTCTGTTAATATGTTAAAGGATTCTTCCCCCAGAAAGTGATCGTTTGTATTTCAATCAGACAATAAAAAGTGTCTTTGTTATCTTGAAGGAAACTTTTGTTTTCCTCACACGCCTCCGCGGTGAACGGAGGATCAAAAGACGGAGAAAAAGTCTTAAAAAATTCCAAGTAAACTGGGGCAACGTTCAACAACAGCCTATCTGAAAACATGTCTTTACAAACTGTCACACAAGTCGAGCAGTATAATCGTCTCCTTCATCCGTACGCTCACTATACAACATAAAACACACGTCTTCAGTAAAACATGGCTATTTAAAACACACGAGTAGCGCACCTGAACCAGCACGAGAGTGTTTATGAGGCAGTGTTTAGTACGGTTTAGTGAAGATGCGTTGGTGAAGTAGTGAGCGTACGACTTGATAAAGGAGACTCAGATTATACTTCAGGAGTGAGAGAGTTTGTAATCAGCTGTTTGAATTTAAGGAAACATGCGGTAGATTCACCGAGTGATTTACTACGAACCCTACGATCAAACTCTCCGACACCCTCGCCGACTTCTTCTTCTTCTTCTTCCTCCCAGTGGCGAGTTGTGTGAGGCGGCCCTTCCTGCCCCGTCCCTCTGCCAGCTGACTCCGTGTCAGCACGACGCCCCCTGCGTGGAGAAGGAGGGGACGGCGGGCTGCCAGTGTCTGCCCGGCTTCGAGGGTCAGAGCTGCGAGAAGCTGGTCAGCGTCAACTTCGTCGACAGGGATTCTTACGTTCAGCTCCAAGACGTCAAGAACTGGCCTCAAGCCAACATCACTCTGCAGGTGATAGAATATCAACTATCAGCAGCTCACACACACACACACACACACACACACTCTGATTAGTGTGTCTTAATGTGTGTGTGTTTCAGGTGTCAACAGCAGAGGACAACGGCATCTTGCTCTATAACGGAGACAACGAGCCAATCGCTGTGGAGCTCCATCGGGGTCATGTCAGGGTTACATATGACCCCGGTAACCAGCCAGCCACCGCTATCTACAGGTACACCCACCCACACACACACACACACACACACACACACACACACACACACACAGTGTAAACTAAAAGGAAATAAATAGTTAGAGTGGAGTTGAACAGCGTTTGTTCTGTGCCGTGTGCTGAACCTGACCAGCTCAACATGTCTAACATCACATCATCGTGTTCCCATCATCACACTCTGAAAGCCGAGGGCTCGCCGTAGCCCGGCAACGCCACTCAGAGCGGGTTGGTGTCAGATGTGCGTCGTTGCTCAGAGCGAGTCCTCCGGTGTTTGGGAATGTGGACGGTGCGACATCGGCGGCGTGTGTTTTCTGGTTTAAATTAGAGACGCAGCCGGAGGACACTCGAAGCTGACTGTCCTCTTGATCAGGTGTCGAGAGCTTAAATGTTTGGATGGTTCACTGTGTGTGTAACAGCCGGCAGCCTGACACGCACACACACACACACACACACACAGTGTGCTGCAGAGAAGAGGAGATTGAGAGCATGACAAATCCTCTAAGAAGAGAAAAGATCTAAGTAGCGAGAAAACAGTAGAAAGTTTAAAACAGCTGAACAGGTTGTTTTAAGTCAACTTACACAAATATCAACTCTTTTGAAAGCTTCATTCCCAACAAGAAGCCGGCTAACGTGAACACAATATCCAGCTGAATAAACAGAGAGTAATTAAGTGGTGATTAAGTCTAGTTCTGAAAAAACTACGAGGGATAAATTGCATCGTTCTGTTTGTGTTCAGTAGTTATTTTTTGGCAAACGTTATGAAAATGAAATCTCTTAAAAGGTCATATTCTGCCCGTTAAAGGAGAGTCACTTTTCCTCTTTTTCTGTTCTTCTTCTTCCCGTCTTTTAAGCCCCCTTATTTCAGATAACTCGATTGAATCGAATAACCGACAGCTGAGAACTAACAACCTGCAGTAACTGTGCAGCTTTCAGCCCTTTGTTTCTGTCTGCGAGGTTGTGCATACACCCGACTGTAAGGTTGAATTTCACATATCACCAAACACACAGTCTAAAGCAATAAATAGGCATTTCCACCAAATCGCCATCTTGTTTTTATGGTTTGGGAGCGACTTGTCAATCACAAGGTAGCCCCGCCCTAAAACATCCCCTGCTTTATGGTCTGTTTGACTCTAACTGGACCATAATTTACAAAATGAACATCATTAAAGTGTAATCCAGAGTAGGAGGATTAGGAGTCGTGTCTTTGTGTGAACACGGAAACCAGTGAATATTTAAACAGGACCCTCAGTGATGAATATTTAGTGTGAAGGTGTTAGAAACACCCCACCAAAGAAAATGTAATCCCAGAAACGTTTCTGCTGTCTTCGTCCCTACGTTGTGGATTTAATATGAAATGTGTGTGTGTGTGTGTGTGTTGCGTCCTCGTCCTACAGCACAGAGACGGTGAACGACGGGCAGTTTCACACCGTAGAGCTGGTGACCTTCAATCGGATGGTGAACCTGTCTGTGGACGGAGGAGAGCCGACGTCCTTGGACAGTCGGGGCCGCAGCCAGCCGGTGACGGGGGACGCGCCGCTGTACGTCGGAGGTAAGAGGGGCAGCGGCGGGACAACACCCCTGAGCTTCACGGGACCAGAAGTTAATCCATCTGATTGGTTCCCCCGTGTAAACGCCTGTCTCTACAGGTATGCCCGAGGCGGCGATGGATGCCTCTCTGGGTTTCTCCTCTCAGACCCTCAACGTGTCCAGTTTCCACGGCTGCATCAGGAACCTCTACATCAACCACGAGCTGCAGGACTTCACCCGCGGACACATGAAGCCGGGCGTGGTGCCGGGCTGCCAGGCCTGCCGCAAACTCTACTGCCTGCACGGCATCTGTCAGCCCAACGCTGCTCAGGTAGGAGACGGACAGACGGAGTACCACAGACCCTCTTACAGCTTGTAAACAGTGACATGCATGAGTTTGTCAATGTAAGTAGGGTGGAGTGCAAAGGCTTGTCAAGCTGTGTGAGGACATTCATATTAAAGTAATAAGATTACATTTTATTTTTTATAATAATTTGTCTCTTCACATGAAGGATAAAGTAGATAAAGGAGCAGACATGTTGTCTTTCACAGGGTCCCCAGTGTCACTGCCAGTCAGGTTGGACGGGACAACACTGTGACCAGCCGGTAACAGCCGGCCTGACTGGAGCGGATGCTGTCACATCGGCAACCGGCGTCAACCCATGCGACGACAGCAAGTGAGTGCGGTTTGAAGTTGTGTCAATGTGACAAATATACAACTTTTTATGTTGATTCGTCTTTTTTCCTCTTCATCTTCCTTCGCTGCGCTCATCGACCCCCCCCGAGGTGTGCGAAGGGCGCATGCGTGGCGCTGGATGCGCAGACGTACCGCTGCGACTGCGAGGAGGGATACCGCGGCGCGCTGTGCAACCTGCAGGGGGAGCCGGCGGGCTCGTGCCGGGGGGTCCGGTGTCTGCACGGTCAGTGTCAGGAGACGGACGGCGGAGAGCGCTGCGTCTGTGAGCAGGGATTCACCGGAGAGAGCTGCGACATCGGTGAGGGAGGAGGAGGGGGGGGATATGACTGGCGTATCAGGGCCTGTGTAGGTTAAACAAAAATCAGTTATATCTATTATATTTAGTTATATCTCAATTATAAATAACTTGTAATCCACAGAGTCCCCGTGTCGAGGTGAGCCGGTGAGAGACTACCACCGCCTGCAGCACGGGACCGTCCTCTGCCAGACGTCCAAGCCTTTCTCCTGGGTCGAATGTCGGGGTCGGTGCCAGGCGGGAGTCGAGCCGGACGCCGCCGCCGCCGCCGTCGCTTCCTGCTGCGCGCCTCTGAGGGTCCGACGCCGGCGGCTCACCTTCGAATGCGACGACGGGACCTCGTTCACGCAGGACGTGGAGAAGCCGGTGGAATGTGGCTGCAAGGAGTGTGTGTAGTGCTGTACACGTACACACACAAACACACACACACACACACACACGCGCACACACACATCAAGCTAAAGAGGTACACACACTGTAGGGATTCGCTCACTGATAAACGGACATTTTAATGTTTGTTTTTGTATGTTTTTCGCGCGGAGACGCAGTTTTGTAACATAAGACAGTTCTTCCCTCTCGAAACATGAAGTCAACGAAGCCGACCTCATCGTCATCTTCCTCCTTCTTCACCTGCTGCAGGAGACCCTGCGCGCTAACTACCTAACTCCGGCTCATATTCAATCGCTCGCGTGTGTCGAAAAGCCTCCGTTTGCCTTCTCGTGTACGTGTTTCTGGTGCGTGGCTGGTT
Source organism: Anarrhichthys ocellatus (assembly GCF_004355925.1). Taxonomy (NCBI): domain Eukaryota; kingdom Metazoa; phylum Chordata; class Actinopteri; order Perciformes; family Anarhichadidae; genus Anarrhichthys; species Anarrhichthys ocellatus. Next base: position 273,941 of record NW_022280156.1, on the reverse strand, counting down.
AAGTGCTGCTCTCCACTCCCTCACATACGTCGTATGTCGTAGTAACATTTAGTTTAGTGTGAAACCGATCGTCACCAACACCAACAGGGCCGCTGGCTAGCTAGCTAGCTAACTTAGCGATGTTCAACACATTAATGTAAGGTTATCTTACCGGATGAGTTACAGCGACGCTTTTTCAATCAGCCGGGAAAAGACAGAACGATGTTAGTGTGAGTTCATCCTGGTACGAAACACACGGGCATCGTAGCTTCAGAGAGAAACGTCACTTTTGTGTGTAACGAGGTATTTTCACTTTCTTATACTTCAACAGTTTTATGACATAATTAGACTTTCTTGACGTGCGGAATTATCTTTTAAATTGACAAACATCACATGTGACGCAATTCAAACGGGATCAAAAAATGATTTGAGTCTCGTCGTTGACCAGCGTACATATTTTTCAGGTCCGATGGTGTTCCGGCTGAAGGAGGCGTGGTTTCGTCTCTGTGGGGTTTCACACATTATTAATATAAAGCTTAGTTTATATTCGCCGTAGCGAAGCCGGCCTTGAAAATGACTTAATCTGAGCTTTAGAGAGACGTGACTGTAACAAATACTTCACTGATGAAAAAACTATCAACATGTCGGAGGATTTTGCAAAGACGTCGTTCCAATTCGTCGTTAGACTCTTTAGCAACAGGAGGTCTTAAAAATCTACATTTGAATAATTCATTTGCAGCCAAATCAAATATTTTACAGGATATTAAACCGTTGTTTCTTCGTAACGCGTTAAATACTCGACTTGTTTCTTAACAGGGCTCCAACAAAGACAATAGTGTAGTCCGTGAGTGTGAGGTATGAGTTTACCGATGATTACAACCTTTGCTGACAGTAGAAATCGTTAAATTGTAAAATAAGCTCAGGTGATTGAGGTTAAGTCATAATTTGAATATAAACAATAAGGTCAGCCATCAGCATGAGCAGCCGGAAGGTCAAAAGGTCACCGGGTTCACTCGGGGGCAGCTGAGGGGGTCACAACACGTCACAGAGCTGCTCACCAGAAGCCCTTTACTGGCGGGGGGAGTGTGTGTGTGTGTGTGTGTGTGGGTGCGTGCTTTACTCTTCTATTTTTGTGAGGACCGGTGTTTGTAGACCTTGAGAATGAGATTTTTCACTTCTTCAAAGGTCTGTTTCAAGTTTAAACTTGTTTTTTAGAGTTGACTATGTTCGAACGTCAAAGTTATATCAGAATCTCAATACTGGCATTGAATGACTTGTCAGATTCCTAATTTTACTTTTATTACTGATACAATACAATTTTCTCAGAGTAAAGTGTTGTGATATGCATCAGATATTAAAAGATTTAAAATAATACAGCCTGGGATGAGCCACGTATAGCTGCGATGGTTCGGGGCCAAGCAACACATTATGTGAATTAGGGTCCTCACAAGTATAGAAGTTCAGTGTTGTGTGTGTGTAGGTGTGTGTGTGTGTGTGTGTCACCATAAGACGCTTCCAACAACAGGACGCTGTCCCCGATAATGAGCTTCATTATACGACGATGCGGCGTGTTTGTTCAGATCAAACGCTCCGTCTCCGACTCCGTCAGCAGAGCCAGTGAACGCATCGCAGAAAATGTAGCTTTTATATATGATGACATGTTATTTATATGGATGTGAAACTAAAAAATAAAAACGCGTGATATTTCGTTTTAACATGTTTTAATTGTTTTTTTAAACCTTTTTTGAGTTAAATTTTCCACAAAAGTCGACGAGTTGTGTCATGAATCAGATTCAAACTAATGTAGCTTTTATTGTTATTATGAATACATCTACACACAGTAACAGCCTAACAGATTGTAATATATATTATAAGCTTATAATGCGTTTGATTTTGTCATAGTATTTTTATATGTTGAAGAGGATGTTGTCACTGAATCGTCTGTAGACTGTAGAGAAATCTGTTTTCAGTTGCAAAAAAAAAAAAAGAAGTTTCCAAACCAACCTCGCGTCATCGATGGGACTTTTCACAAAACAAAAAAAAGAGAGAAAAAATGTCAGATCGTGTTTGGGTTCATGTTGTCTCACCTGAAAGCAGACAACAATTAGTGCTTCTTTTTCCTATTTATTTAAATAAAAGAGCTGTTTCTCCTTCATTGTTTTTTCTTTTTCTTTCCTCTCCAACCTTGACACTGACTCTGGTGTTCTTGTTGTTGTTCTTGTTGTTGTTGCTGCCCTGACCTTTGACCTCATAGTGTCGCGGCTGTCTAGTGCCCGGGCTGAGTCGGTGGCCGGTGGCAGCTCGTGGAGCCGGGAGATGAGGGAGGGGAGGGAGATAGTGACGATGGGAAAAGGGAAGAGGAGGATGGAGGAGGAGGACAGGAGGCCCGTTGTGAGAAGGTAGTAGGAGACAGTAAAGATGGAGGACAAAGTGAGGAATGATGGAGGAGAGAGAAAGAGGGATGTCCCGCTGGGGGGGGGGGGGGAGCACTCTGAGACTGAAGCCGTTTAATGAAACAGTGATTTATGCATCCCCTCGTAACCATAAAACATAATATATACCCCCATCGGCTTTGACAGTCCCTCCTCCCCCAGCACACAGAAACACACACCCTTCCCTCTCCAGTGTGAAAAAGCTGCTGCATCTCTCCACCACCTCCACCTCTGCAACCCCCCCTTCAACCTTTTTACATCAGCACTTCTACCCCTTCCCCCTCTCCTGTCCTCTTTAAAGGAGGATAAAATCATAGCAGCAGCACCTTCCCAACCCCCCAATTTCAATAAAGCCTCCACATCTCCCCACATGGACACAAAGGACTCTCTCACACACACACACACACTCTCTCACACACACACACACACCGGCTGATTGTCAGCTGTGTGAACACAAGACGATTGATCATCCGCAGAATAACTGAGGTGTTTGTCTCCAAACTGGTTACAAACACAAACTATACGTCCAAGAAAGAAAAAAAAAAAAACAATCAGCCAGTGTCGGCACAAAATATTGACAATGTTATTTGGTGAATTTATGTTCAGAAGAAACGTATTTGATCTCAGAGGGGAAATTGGTTCATTAAAAGCAGAAGTGGAAAAACAAACGCATCTCGCAGTGATAAAGTGGCTCTTCTTTGTGGGCACAGAGAGAACTACAAACGGTTACGTATAGAAATGACAATGCATTGCACATATTCATACATAAACATAAGTGAATGTGTGGGTGAAGCTTTAGATTATACTCGCTTAGCAGCTGGCTAGTTAGCCGGCTGGCTTGCTAATTCCACCTGCTACAGTCAGAGAATCTAAAAAGCACCACATGAACTGCTGGCATCGGTCTGCGTTATGTCAACATCTAGCCGGACTTTACTGTTACTGTAACTTGTGCTAATGCTAACCGCTAGCAATGCAGGCTACTCTTGTGATGACGGTGAGGTGAAGTTGCTGTGAAAGGGGCCGTTATTGTGACAAAATACGGGATAAAATCCCATAAACATTTGTGAGTTCACATGCAAGTAGGTTGGGCCATTTTCTGAGCAGCTGTTTGATTTGCTGTTCTGTAAGAGGAAGGGATCGTTTTCTTTGTAATTCTGAATGCTAGCAATTAGCATTAGCACTATAGACCTGCAGAAACACAGTACAGTAGCAGGTAAACACCTCATGTTGTCCTCGTGTTCGAGCTGTAGCTGCATCCCCGACTTAATGAAAATAAACGTGACGATAACTGAAGACTGTTGAGTTAAAAGTGTAACTCTGACTCAATGAGGATGTGTGTCACTGTCTGGAAGCAGGTATACAAATATCAGTCCTGGTGTCAGTGTATCAATAACTAGTCAACATATTGATCGATGTATTGATTATCTGTTCCAGTACACTAAATGTTAAAGATATAAATGATAGTTTTAGTTTCATTTTCTATATTTTCCAGGAATAAATACACGTTTTAGCTGAAGACACACTAATGTAATGTTTTATTGAACTCTTTGTAGTAAAGCTTTACTCGTATAGTCTGTCTCCATCTTGTCAAAAAGAGTATAGAATTGCCTCACAAAGTAACAGGATAACATGTAGAATGTTTGATGGTTTACAGACTTCAGAGAGGATGAAATGATGTTTGGGACGGTGGCAAAAAAGTCTGGAGCCTCGTAGACCAGCTGCTATGATCTAACAACAATATGGATCATCGATGATCGGCTATTAGTATCAGCAGCAAAATACACATGATCAGGGATCTACAAGTTATATTTGCTCCCTTTTTCCTTTTGTGCTGGTTCGATCTTTGATCCGATCTGTGGCTCTGATCCGTGATCCGATCTGAACCGTGAGTTTTAGGGTCCAAATAGATGCAAAACGACCACAAAGAGCCCCCAAATAACCTAAAATAGATGCAATTCATCCAAAAGGTGCCCCAAAATAACCACAAAGAGCCTCCAAATGACCAAAAATAGATGCAATACATCCACATGGAGCCCCAGAATGACCACTAAGAGACCCGAAATTAATAAAGAATGATACAAAACATCCACAAGGACACCCACAAAAACTACAAAGAGACCCAAAATGACTACAAAGATGCCTGAAAATAGATGTGAAACAATCACAGAGATGCTAAACTGCTACTAAGGGATGCACAGTTCCTTATAGTGGACTGTTTGAGACTGTTTGAGGATGTCTTGTTCCTGTGTGGACAGGTTGTGGGGGGGGGGGGCTCTCACATGTCTGTACCCGGGGGCCCGTTGTCTCATACTTCGTCCACTTCAAGGCCCGGTTTTAATTGGTTGGCAGAGAAAGAAAAAGGCCTCAGGAAACGCGAAGAGAGATTTTCATTTGTAGCGTAACGTGTGGATGCCGTCTGACAGCAGCAGAGGGCAACAGGTTTTACACACCTGCAGAGGACGAGGACTACCTGAGACCTCCACTAACGCGGAGGGATCCCCCCCCCCCCCCCCGGCTGCTTCCTCTCCTCTCCTCCTCTCCTCCACTATTATTGATTCATCCTGCCGTCTCCTCTTAACGCTTACGTTTCATTTTTTCTCTCCGTCTCTCTTTCCTGCATTGTTTTTCGTTCCCTCCTCTTCCTCCCTGCTCTCCTTTCCCTTTTGCTCCTCTCTTCGTCCATCCTCTCTCCTCCTCTCCACCACTGAACGAGCTCTTTTGTTCATCTCTCCTTCTCCTTTAATCATCTCCTCGCACTCCTTTGTTTATTCTCTTTTTCTTGTAGTAATATTTCATCAGTCTTTTCCTGATTGGATTTAGTTTTGTGTCGTAGGATAATTGGTGTAGCCCGAGTATTAAGTCCAGGGGCTACCGTAGAAGAAGAAGAACCGTAGATGTCTCTCTGAACCAGCAGATTGCTTCTTCTGTAATCCACGGGAGCAAAAACGCTCCAATAGAAGCAGCTTTGCTATCGAAAGGCAAAAACACGTTGTATTGTATATTTATTTCAATAAGGCATCCTTTTTATATTCTTCATGTCTTTTAAAGAGACGAGCACATCGGAGACCTTGCAGTTGAAGTCTACAGATGGAGGCATTTCTTGTCTTCATTAACGGTTTATTTTTCTCTCTTCTCCTCTCATCCAGTCTCCTCTTGTCCTTGTGTTTGCCTTCCTGTCGTTTATATTTTTCTTTTATTTGTCTTCTTTCTCTTTGTCTCTAACTGTTCTCATCCATTTTATTTCTTCTCTACACTTTATTTGTAATCATCCCGTTTTCTTCTTCTCTCCCTTATCCTCCTGTCCTCTCCTTACTCTTCTTTGTTCATCTCTCCACTGTCGTCCTTCTTTTCTTCACACAAACTCCCTCCCTTTTCTCTCTCTCCTCATCCTCTGCTTCCTCCTCTCCGTTGCCTCTCCTTCGCTTGCTTCTTCCTCTCCTTTGTTCATCCCTCTCATCCTCCATCAAATCTTCTTTCTATGCTCTCCCTCTTCTCTCCTCACTCCCTTCTTCTCCTCCTCTTTTTCCTCCCCCACCAACACATTCACCATTTCCTCACCTCCTCCTTTCTTCTCCTCTCATCACCTTTCCTCCACTCGTCTCTTCCTCTTCCTTTGTTCATCTCCTCGCTCCTATTTTTATGCCCTCTTCTTCTTCTTTGTTCACTCGCCCTCTTCTTCTCCTCTTTTTCCTCCCCCATCCACACACACACACACACACACACCCTCTTTCTCTCTTTCCTCCTCCTTTCCTCTCGTGCAGGTCTTTCTTGCCGTAGAGCAGATGTCCTTTTATTGATATGATCATGGTTAGTGGTCTCTAGGTGCTCATCGGATCCACTGTATAACCCTCTGCAGGCTGCAGCCAGAGGCCCCAAACACACACACACACACACACACACACACACACACACACCCTGCGGCTACAGTGAATATGGTGAGTTGCATGAGAGGAAACAAGGAAAAAAGAGAAGAAGAAGAAGAGAGCAGAGGAGGATGGGATGAAGGCAAAGAAAAATATGAAAGAAGATGAGGAAGAAGGGGGGAGAAACGAAGTTTGGAAAGGAAGTTGAGGGGGGGGGATGACAGAGAAAAAGGAAAAGATGGGGGAAGGGGTTTGAGAGCGCCGCCGGCAAACAGAATATTTCAGGCCGTTGCCAAAAGGAGTCGAAACTACCAAGGTGATCTGGAGGAGTTCCTGTTGGAGGAGAAAGAAAGAGGAGTAATAAGAGAAGTCACAGAACACTGTCTCAATTACTTTCAATTAGGTGTGACCTTGTTGAACGAGTTCTCTCCTCAAAGGAAGTTGCGATTGTGAGGTTTTCATTTCCCAGAGAATGTCACCTTTTTATTATTTTATTGTTTTTTGTGTCACGGCCACGTCGGGTGGAGGAAGCTGAAGACGTCCAACCAGACGCGCCGAGGCTCCACGGTGGCTTTGGGGTCTCTGTCTGCCGGTAAAGGTTCACGAGGCTGTTTTGTCTTCGGTTCAGTCACGTTCTACAGCACAATGAAGCTCTGCGGAGAGTTTAAGGCTGATTGTGTGTGTGGGGCAAGGAAGTGGCTTTGTTCCCTTTGTTGGGTTTGATTTCTTTTATTGTGAAGGCTGATATATAAATATATAAACTTCACTATTTACTTCTGTTTGTAACATGAAATAGATCACTTTGAGTTAAATTCAGTCCTGAGACATTTTGAGAGTTTGTGGAGAACTTTAAGATTAAACTGAATTAAAATATATATTCATATATATATATTTATATACACTTTGTTTCCTCCTATTTCTGCTATTTTCGACCTCATTCTCACATTGAGTAACGCTGAATCTAACACAGGAAGGAGCTCAGGCAGACGGAAAAAAAGACGAGATTTTACTGTAGACTCCGAAATGATTACACCTAAAAAGTGCTACTTTTTAAAGTATATGAGTTGATTTAATACAGTAACACAGTCAGCAATGTATTTATGTACACGTTTACCTACATGGTTTTTGGTAATTCATGCAGTTTACCAGCTAACTTGACATATCAATGGTGGTATGCAGATTATATACATATTATACTATTTTACTGCACAACCTGTCTACATTACAGTTTATAATTGTACCAGTCTACCGCAGTATTCTATTTAAAAATCGTATTTTATTCTATTTTATTTACAGTTTATTCTATTTTATGACTACACTTTAACTTCTGCACTATTTATGTATTGGACATTTCATTTTTTATTGGCGCGGTTTTGTTTTTTAATATTTAGTAGAAGCATTGTTGGAGAGCCTGAGAATAAAATAATTGAATTGTTAACCTCAGCGTCACTCTAATTGTTTTGTTTTTATATTTGTCAAATAAAGAAACGTTGACCTGCAGGTCTGAATGCATTTAAATATCAATGTTGAATTCATAAATAACATTATATTGGCAATGTAAATAAAACATTATAACCGATGCTGCTACTACCCGCTGCCACACGGTGTCTCTCTGCGCGCGCACGCAGAATTGATGCGTACATCCACTTCCGGTTGTAGGACCTGCTAATGCTGACGTCGTTTTCCACGTTGGAACACGAGCCTGGATGATTTTAGGGATTTCTGGACTTTTATCTTTTTAGGAGCGAAATCCTGCCCGGATGTGGGACGTGTTTTCCACAGAGAAGAAGAAACACCAGAGTTTAAGGTAAGACTGCTCACCTTTGCTCGCTCGCTCGCGAGATTACGGTAGTGAGATAACGCGAGATCTGGCTACGAGATCAGCTCATAAACTGAACTATACTTGAACACGTGTATTTACATGTTATGCTGCTATATACTTCTACTCCATTGCATCTCAGGTAATGTTGTACTTTTTTACAAGTCTACACTACTCTACATGTACCTGACAGCTTTAGTGACGTTGCATATTTAGATTATTTAAAATATATTAAATATAATATTATTTAATACAGAATATAAATCCACTAATAACTGTTTCATCATCAGTGTGTTCCCTGAAGATGTAGATTAGATAATCCTTTAAAAAACAATGTGAGTGATGCAATGATTGCAGGCGAGGGATAATCCTTTGATTCATATTTTTAATAATTGTCATTTTGCTCTTCTTCTAGTTGACAGTAGAGGAACAATCAAAGGGATGTTGTCGAGGTGTTTATCTTGGACCATGAGCCCTCTGAGGAACATTTTTAATGTTGGCTTTTTGGGGGGAAATAGTTTGACAATGAAATATGATGCATATCTTTTATTTATTTATTTGATCTCTTACTCGATAGATTAGCTTCTGTTTTTGCAGCTGTAGACAGTCAATATAGCTTTGCCTCCAAATATATCCAATTAAGACCTCGAGTAAAGCTCCAATTAGCAGTTATTTCCAACATCAGTTAATCCATCACTTTTCTGTTTTCCGATAGATCATTTCATTGTTTGGCCGTCACAGCTCACAGGTTCACAGGCTCACAGGTTCACAGGCTCACAGGTTCACAGGCTCACAGGTTCACAGGCTCACAGGTTCACAGCTCACAGGTTCACAGGTTCACAGCTCACAGGTTCACAGGTTCACAGCTCACAGGTTCACAGGTTCACAGCTCACAGCTCCACAGGTTCACAGCTCACAGGTTCACAGGTTCACAGCTCACAGGTTCACAGCTCACAGCTCACAGGTTCACAGGTTCACAGCTCACAGGTTCACAGCTCACAGCTCACAGGTTCACAGGTTCACAGCTCACAGGTTCACAGCTCACAGGTTCACAGGTTCACAGCTCACAGGTTCACAGCTCACAGCTCACAGCTCCACAGGTTCACAGCTCACAGGTTCACAGCTCACAGCTCACAGGTTCACAGGTTCACAGCTCACAGGTTCACAGGTTCACAGGTTCACAGCTCACAGCTCCACAGGTTCACAGCTTCACAGGTTCACAGGTTCACAGCTCACAGGTTCACAGCTCACAGGTTCACAGGTTCACAGGTTCACAGCTCACAGGTTCACAGGTTCACAGCTCACAGGTTCAAACTGCTTGTTTTGGACCCACAGTCCAAATAAATATTCATAGGAACCAGCAAATGTTTTCCTGAAACACATCCTAAAGTATTTTTTAATTATTCAAATCCTCGTGTTTTGTTGGCCCACTAATCGATTGACCGTCTCGTCGTATCTCCACTATAAACACTGTGCATCTGCAGCTGGAGCCGCGTGTCAATAATTCATATCTAATGTGGGTAAAAGGTTAAAGAGTGTACCGTCGTGTCCACGAAGCACCTTCCAAGCATCAAGGCGAGTCAAAGCGCTTCGGATGAGGCATGAAGCGACATTTAAAAGGAAGACCAGACGCGTATTTATAGAAGTGGCTTCACAGCAAAGTGATTTTTAAGGCGGTGCATCCGTTTCTGTTCGGGAGCTTGTTAGCAGCAGCCGTCCTCGGTGTTGTGTCTCCGCTCAGACAGGCCCGGGGAGACGGCCGCATGGGGCTGGCGCTGAGTCTTAATTGAATGGAGCTGATGTGGTTCCATTAATCAGTAATGGGGAGCCTTGCTGGGCCCGGCCACCACACACCACAGCAGGAGGGGCCTCTGATGGGGCCTCTGACATTCTCACAGCAGTCAGTGAGTGTGCATGAAAAACAAAGTGGGAGAGATGTGTTCACGTCTCGGGAGTAACAGGCTGGAAAGAGGAGAATATTTTACCTCAACTGTTCTTACTTGTACATTTCTTAAGCGCACATATTTGTTTTTGTGGTGCACTGTGCTGGAGGACACGATGGGAGCCGCTCAAGCTCTTATTTTTTAGGTTGATGCACTTTTGCAGCATCGACACGCAGTAGAAAGAGAGTTTAAATGTGCTTCTCCTCTCCTGTGCACGAGTGCTGCAACAATTAGTCCATTCATTGATACCTTGACCAACATAGAATTAAAAGACGGAAATTGTTCAACTAATTTATCATCAACAAAATAAAAAGAGCCAAACTTTTGTTGTTTCCTGCTTCTTAAACGTGAGCATTTGCAGATTTTCTCTTTTCTTTCGTGCCAGTGTGAAGTGAGTATGTTTGTATTTCAGACTGACGGTCTAAAGACGTCACGATGGGCTCCGGGAGGTTGTTATTTTCTCACATTTTAGACTCTAATCAATAATTATATACTATTATTATTTTAATCAACAGACGAATCACAAACGATTTCATTGTGTTTCTAAATGTGCTGCATAGACATTTAGAAACACAATATGTGTGCCGAATTAGAAACGCAGTCACAAGCTTTATTAATTCATTTGTGGGGCTGCAACACATGATTGTTTTCATTATCAGTTAATCTGACGGTTCGTTCTGTGATTACTATAAATGTCTTGTAAAATACGGCCGTCACAATGTCTCAGGGCCCAAGGTGACGTCTTTACAGGTTTACAGAACAGAAAAAACTGATCGTTACAAACATACATATTTAAGAGGCTGAAGACAGCAAATAGCATCCGATATCCGGTTTCTTTGCAGGTACCCATACCTGGGCTTTGGGTATTGGCCGATACCAAGAACAGATCCGATACCAGTGTTTAATAATAGGCCTAATGCCTCACTGTGTGGAGGTGACTGGGATCATTATTCTATGTGTAAGGCCACATCAGGCATGACCCGCCAAACCCCAAAACCCGCCGGCGGGATGGAAAAGCATGTTTTATTTAAACTATCGCCACAAGCTGTAAAAACACAATCGGTGTGTGTGTGTGTGTGTGTGTGTGTCTGTCACAATCCTCACATCTTCATCTTTCCGACGGTCCTTGAAAACGTCAAACTTCGACTGAACTGCAGGCTGTTTGTTTCACGTCATGTTTTGCATGTATTACGTGTTGTCCTTTCTCTGGACCCCAGGACGATCAGCGGCCGCTAAGGCGTCAGCTAACGGGGATCCAGTTAATAAACTGAACTAAATAAACTGAACGCAGAGCAGAGAGGAGAGGCTGTAAGTAGAGCTTGTAAAAATGTAAATAGTTTAATATTTATAGCACGTCGAGCTTCCATTTTTTTCCAACGTACTTGCCGTAGTGGGATGTAAATTGATGTCGGTAGCATTTTCTTCTTCTTATTATCATGGTACTAATTTAAACCATAAATTCTAGATACAACAGAAAGCTGCTGAATAACCAAACACGAGCAGTAGTGGCTTCCACCAGTTCCCCGAGGCCTTTATGTCACTAAGACGCTGTAAAATGTGGAGCTGATCTGAACCTCCAGGATGGACGGCAGCCATCGGGGCATTGCATTGTGGGGGCTCCTCAGACTAAATTGAGACGGCTTCAACTACCAATTTAGACGAAAAGTGCAACAATCAGGCGCTGAGGGTTTTTGAAGTACTTTGATTGCCACCATGAGCTGAGTGCCACTGCCAACTGTGAGCGGACCGAACTACAATATAATATTCAACATCTCTGAACTCAAATTCAGTGAGACACAGAAGATTAGCGGCCATATATGTGCAAATGAGCAAAGCATGAAACCACACACACACACATGTAGAGTCTCTAAAGAGGGAGTCCTTTAGGAGCCTTGGGCACAGTATGAGAAATAAATATTTGATAGGAAGATGACCTACTTCCTGTGCCCTGAAAAGTTATTTGTCTTCTGCCTCCATCCACTGCAGAGGCCTCCTCCTTCAGGCCCTGCAGCAGAGAGAGAGAGAGAGAGAGAGAGAGAGAGAGAGAGAGAGAGAGAGAGA